>NW_007729059.1:111832-132973 GCF_000696425.1 Galeopterus variegatus | reverse complement strand
CTGCACCAAATAGCCACAGCAGCCGCTGACATCTGTCCAAGCCAATTTACTGCTAAACTGCCGAGTACCTAACTATGCAGTTTCTTTATTTTAAATCCCTCAAGAAACTATCTGCAGCAAAAGAGTAAAATTTTTCAGAATTTTGTCTCTCGGTTTTTCCATTCCTAATTACCTAAACTGCTTCATCCCTTCCGGAAAACTAATCTCCACAGGCTCCACAGTTCTAAACCCCACTCAGCATCTCTATTCTTAAATCACTTTCTTCCTCAGTTTCTCTCAAAGGTTGCCAACATCCCCCAGAATGAATCCACCATGAAATCCTGCCAAATCTTCTTTCTCACCTCTTGAGTCAGGCTTTCTGCTCGACTGAAACAATTCCAATTGTGACCATGCCCTTTTTACTTTCCATTATCCACAATCCCATCCCAGGTGTCTTCTCTTCCTCTAGACAGTACCCTCCATGAGCCACTGCACAGCACCATGGGACAAAACTGCCCAAGCCACTCTGTTGATTTTTCCTACTATAAAGAATCTTACATAAAGACTTGCTATATTTAAGAGCAGGCTGTGACTTCTCATTCTAGCATGAAGGCCTTACATAATCCAACCCTAGGGTCTCTGTGCAGTCTCCTCCTCCACGCCTTCTGGACAAGGACCTGTTTCCTCCAGCCAGGCCAGGCTTTGGGGTAACAGGGTCTGCTGAAGCAGGTGTGGTCAAGTTCAGGCCTCCATCTTCCCACTCCTCCACTGTCCCCCCTCCAAGTCATCCTAAATGCCTACCAACCCTCCCCATCCTTCAAGGGCTCCATTTTGGCATTTGATTGCAGTCAACTTAGCAATTCTCATTTCTGGTGTTAAATCATTTTCAAAATATCAAATCACAGAAGTTGCATGATCCTAATTACATCGTGAGTACAAGTTCTGCGAGAGCAGCTTCGTGTCCTATGACTCTTGGGTATGTTTCTGAGCCACCAGGCATAAAAACAGATGCCAAAGAGCTGAAAAGTGAGTACCTTTCAGGTTCGTATGAGGAAGACCATTTTCCCAATAGTTCTCAGAGCCTGACAGGCTACATCTAATTTTTATCACACACAGGAAATGAAATACAGGGAGATAAAAATTTTAAATAAAGCTTTAGATTAATATCAAGATGTTAAAGAGGTAATTCAGGACGGTAATGGTAATTTTTAAAAAATATGAAGTTCATTCCTTAAGAAAAAATAGAGACTACCCAATTTCTTTCCCATTAGGGCAACAGAAATTCAAATTAGAGTTTCAACTTCGAATGGCTAGGAGTTAATTATTTAGAGTATAGCAAGATAACTGTTGAATTATAATGTGTTCTTCCTAAGTATTCTAAAGCCAGAGCTGTTGCCCTACTTTTTGATGAGTAAAAATAGTTGAGATCTGACATCTCTGTGAGAGGCAGTATAGTTTATATGTTAAGTATGTAGAATCAGAGTACCTGGGCTATCTGGATTCAAATCTCAGCTCTGCCACTTCTTTCTAACTGGGTGACTTTGTACTTCTTACATGCCTCAGAGGACTGATCTCTAACATGAGGACAAATAATAATCCTATCTATTTCATGGGATTATTATGAAATTAAAATGAGAATATACAATATAGTTCTCACCATAATGAGCACAAAATAAGTACTCAATAAATATTAACTTTCAGAGTTGAAGGATCATACCATTAAGCCTTATTAAAAAATAATCAATGTTTTTCCTGTCACAACCATTGCTTAGAGAGTTCAGAATCAAAGGTATTACATTTCCAAACTCACAAAGCTTTCTGATTTAAGAAGTCTGTTATAAGGATTAATGAGATAAAATATGGAATATAGAACAGTGCCTGGCACCTAGTAAGCGCTCAGTAAATGGCAGCTATTATTATAGAAGCAGATGGTCAACAATAAAGCATTTTTTTTTTTTTTAGCACTGCTCATTAAACATAAATATAAAGTCCTCTATTAGTACCATTAGGAGAGTTACTTTTTAAATCTCAGGTTAAAATTCAGATTGAAAGAGGAGGCACATTAAAACCAAAGTAGCTCATGAAAATTTTCTTACAAACAGGCAATTCTCTAAACTAGTTATTAAGCACATCACCAGTCAGGTAACTCACCGCTGTTGTGGGTTGGCTACTAGAAAGTTGAGAGCCAAGTAAGAGGCTGGGCAGATATTGTCTACATCACCCCCATTCCTGGCTCTACTTTTCCTTTCCTGCTTTCATCTTCCTCTTCTTCTATTTTTGTTTCATTTATTTTAAATTTCATTTTAACTCATGGAAATCTGTGAGCTGCCTTGGATTTTTTTTCCTGGAAAAAGATGGGCTGTAAACAAACACATAAACATGGGGAATAAACTCTGAAAGTTACTTACAGCATTCCTGATTTATACTTTTCAAATTTTCCAAGTGAAGTGCACCTTGATTTAAAATGTTAAGCTGCAAGAAGCTCTCTTTGGATAATACTAATTTACTTTTGGCTCACACATCCCTGCTTCAAAGCATTTCTAATAGATTACTTCAACATATTTTCTACTTCAGAGAAACAAATAAATGGTAAAGTGACAAAAACAAGGGTGAATCCCATACACGTATTTAAGTAGTTATCAAACAATCATCAACAAATGTTGCTTCAGCACCTGCTACTTGTTGGGCACTGCCTCTGCACTGGTTAGTGAATCAAATCCCCTCAATACCATGGTTGGGGTGGGGGCTCTGGACAGGCTATGGTTCAATAATAATCAAAGCATAATGATAAATAAAGAATCAAAACTAGGATTCAAATTTACAGATTCAATAATGTCTGAAGCTCAGCAAAACCTTGAATAACCAGAAACCAAATAACAGACTTTTGTGTGTGCAACTTGGAACGGGAAGGAGAGAGACAAATGATTCACACACGTGCCATGCACACACCCAATGTCCTAGGTTTACATTCTCGGAGGTCCTAATTTCAGCCTATTCTTTGTCTCTCTAAATACTCATTTCTTGGGTAATTACACTTACTTTCACGGATGATGATTCCAAAATCTTTATTTTCAAACTTGCCTTATTCCTCCAGCTTCAGAATCACACATCCAAGTTCCTGTTAGATACACTTGAATGTCCCACAGATGTTTCAAACTCATCCTAAATCAAACCTCATCCCAATCCTCTTCACCCTGACAATAACTTTTCATAGGTTACATGAATAACTCATTTATTGTGCTTAATCTCTTCACTGCCCCTCACTAGAATATAAGCTCCACCAGGGCAGGGATCTTTTTCTATTTCATTCACTGATCTTTGTCCAAGATGTCCCTAGATATGCCTTGAACAGTGTCTAACATTTAGTAGGTACTGAGTAAATGTTTACTGAATGAATGATCCTTCCCTTCCATGTCATCAAAGCTGCTCCCATTCCAGTCCTCCTAGCCTCAGTGAATGGCATCGGCAAACCTGGGGAATCATTCTACATTTTTGCTTCTTTACCTCCAATATAGAGCTGCCAACATTACTTTCCAGATAGCCTTGTTATCTGTCCCTCCTCTCAATCCCTAACACCACTGGCCTAGTGCTATCCTAGGTCACCTCTTGTCCAAATGATGAAAACAGCCACCAGAACTCTCCCCTTCACCTTACTATAGCCAGATCTTCAATGCAAAACTGAGCTTACCACGCTGCTGCATGAAAACATCCAGAGGTTCTGTTTTGCCTAAGGATGAATTTGGGCTCCTCCAAGGAGTCTAGGACTCCTCATTTAGCCTCACTTTCTAACGCCTCACACCTCGATTTTTACACAGTGGTAACACGAAATTGCATCTGGTGCTGTGTGCAGACAGCCTGTCCTTAATCACTTTCACTGTTGCCAATTCTAATCTTTCAAGATCCCGTTTGGGAGTCAATTCTTTGAGAAGCCTTCCCTGACCTTCTAAGGGTGGCCAAAATGTCATGGTTCTGTGCATTCCCATAGCAACCAACTGAAGGGCTATCAAAAATCTGGGCTAATATTTCCCTTTAATGCTAAAGCCTTATGCTTATGTAAGGATGAAAGGGGTGTTCATAAAAATCATAGCTATAATCTGCTGAGTAGGTATTTATTTAAGCTCTTACAGTAAATAATTAGATAGAATCAGATTACTTGGTTCCTAATTTCTGGTAAAGGAAAAAAGACAAAATAAAATTAAACCCTCAACTTAATCTTGAAAGTGCTTCATGAGAAAACTGTAAGCCCGGGCAGTCCTTGGCTTCCTGCCTCTGACACAGTAGGTACTGTAATAGTGACAATGGAGCTGGAGGCCATTAGTGTCCTGTGCAGGTTCATGGGAACACTAGGGGCTATACCTGTATGTCATATCATGAACTGAAGAGACCTAATAAGTATATATTAAATTATTTCCTTGCTTTATCATTTCCTTAATTTTAAATTGCCAGCTATAAGGGGATAGCTACATTTGAATTATTATATAATACCATCCTGATGTAGCTTGTGCTTGCTAAAATGAAGTTCTCCGACAACTGCATTGTCCAACCCCCGCCATACCTCCCGCTTGCTCACACCATGCTTGCACATCCCTGTCACTCACACACTCATAGCATTGACACCAATGACTTGGGTTTATGACACATTGAGACACTCTCCTCTGGACTTGCTCGGTTTACTCATTAGCTTCAGAATAGCAAAGAAAATTAACTATTAATCAACCATTATATTTCCTTAAAAATATTTTCCCCCCAAAGAATAATCAATCTATAAATTAAAAAAATTTTGACCTGTATACTGTGAACTACATGCGAAAGGAATGAGGTACAGGTTCACAGGCTGGAGTATCTTAAAATATTGCACATTTGAGGAACCCCAAGATTAACCTGCAATAGTATCTTTTAAAGCAATTTCATTTCAAGAAACAGACATAAATCTCTTCCTTCGAGGGAAATGTCTGGTTGTGGAAACTGACATCATATGGTACTGATGACTTTACCAAGATATAGACTCATCGGCCTAACAGGTCTGCTTACGAGAATATAAATCCAGTTGACTTTACAATTTAATAAACTCTCTTCCTCTTTTACAATATTATAACTATTCAGTGATTTGTGGTAGCTATGTCTTCCATACTCTGCATATATACTGAGTATCCAAATAGGAAATTAGGTTATAGTGTGCTGCACATAGTAAATTCTGTTCATTGAGGAATCACAAAGCAAAAATACACAGATGAGATGCAACTAACAGCAGTTTAGAGTTGGAAAGAGACTGAGATAGTAAAAAACTCAGACTAGAATTAGAAACTACAGATTATATGCCAAAAGGCCTACACAAATTCTTGTTCTGGTTCCATTGGTAATTTACTGACTTAAGGGGGAGTCATTTAACCTTGATTGCTCTGATGTCACATAGGTACGTTCATGTGTACATTCAAACATTTGTTCAGGGGCTGCTAAATATCTACAGCCCTGCTAGATTCTGGAGATAAGACACTGTTTTGCCTAAAGACTTCCTACAGAGGAGTTAAAAGTCTAGTTGGTGGCTCTCAATATTTTCTCAACTATGCGACTCCCAAAGGTGGGATTGCCCCAATCAACCACAGAGGCTCATGATGGGAGTAAATCTCAGCAAGTCCAGTACATGCTGGAAGAGCCACTCCAGGAAACATTCATAGACCTTCCATTCCCCCCACTCCTCACAGACACCCTGTGAGACCTGCTAGTCTAGAAGAATCTCACCACCTCAAAGATCGGCTCTAGGGACAAAATAACATGTCACAGGAAAAGTGAATATCTAATGAAGAGAAATGAAGGGCTAAAAAAGGAAGACCTAACAGTGCAATGTGATTATATCATTTGCGTCATCCCTCTGCACAGACATTAGCACGGAACTTAAAATTTAGCAATTGTTCCTAGAGAGTAACAGCGATCTATTTTGATGCAACTTTACAATTTTTAAAATCTGCACATTGTGTTCTCACATAATTTTTCATAGCGATGTTAAAGTAGGGCAATACTACTTTTCTCATTTATAGACAAAGCAACTGAGGCCCAGATAAGTTAAATAACTTGCCTTAATCCCTTACCTAGGGAGTGGAAAAGCCAAAAATTAAAACAAAATCTTCTGACTCTAAAGCCAGTCTAGTTCCCACCACAAGGGAGAATCCTATTTTTAAAAAAGATATCTTAGTTATCCTTTTTCTTTTTAAGACAGACAGAAAACCTTCAAGGCAAAGAAGTGATTCAACTTTAAAAATAAAATTATAAACTTCCATCTGTAAGGTACAATAATATGTCTATTAACTGATGTTACTGGCAAATATTCTGGAAGAGAGTTCTAAGTGTTTTTATATTAAACATTTAAGAAAAAATAAGCACATATATATCCCACTAAACAGAACGCAAAAACATAATTTACACTTTAAAAAAAATTTACAGTCTCCGTCCACAGTCACCATTATGCTATATAGCAAGTTTTAGAGTGACATGCTCTAGAGTATAAAACCTTAAGCCAATAAACTCAAAGCTCAGGCTGTTGTGTTTTTCCTCCTGTCTGCTCTCTGGCGATCATTTCCATGTCTGTCCTTGGTGCTGTTAAGTTCCTCTCAGTTTAAAGTGACTCCCCTTATCACAACTCCCTCTGCCCAATGAGCTTGGAGTTCTCTGCTTTTGTAATCTAAGGAAGAGCTTACAAAATATCCAGGATATCAAGGGAAATCAGAAAACAAACTTAGTAAATAGTCAAATACACAAACGTATGTAAATGTTTATACACACTGTAACAGGTGCACACATACTAAGGATAAAAAACAATGTTTTGTCAATGCTTATATTTACTTCCTTTATTATTATCCGGGAGACATGAATAGACTAACATATAGCATAGAATTTTCATGAACTTGAGAACTCATAGGGCAAAATGGAGAGAACGGATTCTGTCACAAGACTTTAGGTTGAATCTAGTTTTGGAATCACAAGACTTTAGGTTGGGTCTAGGTTTGACCTTACAATTTGAAACAAATTGGCTGACTAGGTCTTATTCTAAATGTCTTCATCTGCAAAAGGGGAATAAAAACCACACCCATATATCATAATTTTGTGAAATGAGTGCTTTGAACTACAGTCATGCTTCACTAAATGACAGGGATACATTCTGAGAAATGTGTTGTTAGGCAATTTTGTTGTGTGAATATCACAGGGTGAACTTACAGAAACCTAGATGGTATACCCTACTATACTCCTAGGCTACTTGGTGTAGCAATTATAATCTTATGGGACCACTGTATGCATTCCATTGTTGACTGAAACATCGTTTTGTGGTGCATGATTGTATATAAAGTAAAAAAGTAATTTCTTATAGTTAAAAGAGATCCATTATTCAAAAAGCTCTGCTACAAAGACAGCCAAATAAATAGGGAATAAACTATATTAACAGAAGTCTTAAAAGGCATTCATCAACTTTCATTACCCACTGATTGGTCAGCTTTCCAATGAAGGAAACATTGTACTGACATTTAGGCTTTTCCATTCTTTTTTATACCCGAGTTAGAAAAACAGTGTATTCCTTCCATAGAAACTATTTAAAACAAGAAAAACTAAGCAAGAACTTCTAGAAAAGCTTTTGCTCCAGAAGAAGAGAAAGGCAAATTCTGTAAGGAGGCAAAATGTGGGTTCTGACACAAAGGCTGACCCGCAGGAAGGGCCAGCACAGAGGCTCCCACTGTCTCCTCCAAAATGGCCTTCTCCACACTCTTCCCCTGTACCCGTCACTTACTTTGCTCACTAATTAGTGAGCCTAGGAAGGGGGGTTCTTATGCTGGAAGATACAAAGTGGCATTAGGAAAGTGCCAGAAGTAAATTCCACCTGTTTTTCTTCTACCAGCTACTAACAATTTCTCAGAATGTATCCCTGTCATTTAGTGAAGCATGACTGAAGCCAATCATATAATTAAGGAAAGAGAGCAGGGGGTGGCAGGGGGAGGGAGCAGCCTTAAAAAAAAAAAAAGCTGACTTTAGTGCTGTAAAATTTTATTTTTCCCACTTTCTGAAAACCCATGTTCTCCTAAGGGAAATGCCCTTCCCTGCTCTTGGTCTAGATGGCTCAGCTGTCCAACTCGAGCCAGAGCTAGCCTATCTGATCACTGCGCTCCCCGGCCACAGTGACGGGTGCAGAGATGGGCATGTGAGCCACATTCAATCTGAGAAGGTGCCACTGGGGTTTTTTATAGGAAGTGCTAGGAATAGAAAAACTCTTTTTAACAGAGGCCTGGTAGCTGTTTCAGCACCATGAAAGAACTTGTACGAGAATAGAGCCAGGACAAAGCCAAGTGATGGAGAGAGTGGGACTGAGTTCTAATGACCTGGCTAAAGACCATGGCTTGCCTGAAGCCAAGCCTACCCTAGGACTTTCCAGTGAGTGGGCCAATGAATTTCTTTCGCTGCTTAAGCCAGTTTGTGTGGAATTTTCTGTCACCTATAACCAAGAGCCTATTTCCTGAGGAACAATTATTGAACTCCTACTATCAATTCAATGCTGGGTTTGGGGACTACCAAATAATTAATAGTGCAAATAATGTAAAATCATGTAATATCAATTAAATAATGCAAAACCAATCCCAGAAGCA
This sequence comes from Galeopterus variegatus, assembly GCF_000696425.1. Taxonomy (NCBI): domain Eukaryota; kingdom Metazoa; phylum Chordata; class Mammalia; order Dermoptera; family Cynocephalidae; genus Galeopterus; species Galeopterus variegatus. Next base: position 124,370 of record NW_007729059.1, on the reverse strand, counting down.
AAGAAATAATTACTTGGTCAGCTTTTTCATCCCACAATTAAGGATACTATGTTGTGGTCTCTGGCAAAACAAAGGTGAAACATTCAAGTTGCTTATTTTAAGCCCCTGAAGCACCAATTCATCTCTGAAAAATTCCCTGAGAAATAAACCATAAGAAATCTTCATGTTGAGCTCCTTAGTGAATATAAGTATCAATTACACAATAACACTTTTACTAATAGCAAAAATCCTACGCTTTGACCAGACATAGTTTTCAACATTAATAAAACCATCTGGCCTAAGTCTTATGTTAATTAATTGCTTATAAGTGAAGATGGGGGAAGACAAAACGAACTAAAGACTAATTCCCCTTACGAGTACAATCACTTGGACAGAGCACATGCTTTTCTAAACATACACAGTGACTCTCAGCCAAATTTTTCCTTTAACATACTCATTTAGAAACCTTCAAGAGGAGTAAAGGTAGGACTCGAAGGGGACCGGGAGGCTGAAGTAGCTGGTAAATGAAATTATTCTGTATGGAACACAACTTAAATCATAGACTTGATCCTGATATTAATGTTTTAATTCTCCACAATTCATACATTATACAGAAACACAGAAAAGGCAGAGATGATATATTCTTTGTGTGCCCAGTAAAAACGCTATTCTAGATCATGCCAATTAAATTTATGATGCCACACAATTCTTTTCCTAAGTCTCACTGAAAAATAAACTGTGACAAACAGAAAGGCCTTTTCGACTGGTTGATCAATGCGCACGATTTCAAATTTTGCTCATTAAATATTACTCAGTGGAAAATCTCCAGGTAGTTTTTAGATAAGGCATTATTACTATTTTATCACTGACAGATTATATCAAAAAATATTTTTGAAGAATTTCCAAATAATGTTATATTGTTAACTGTGAAGTAAACTACATACTAGAAAAAAAAACGTAAAAGGAACACCCACATGAACATTTACCTTCCACTGCTCTTTTGAAGAAAACTTTGCAGCTGCCACAGGTTACTACCCCATAATGACATCCTGAAGCCTCATCCCCACACACCAAACATATTTTGGAAGGTCTTGAGGATCCAGTAGAAACACTTCGTAAAGTAGAGCTGGGGAAAGAAATCAAGATTTAAGTAACTACACTGTAATGGCACATTTAATATGCTGTATAGCTTAGCTCAAGTTCATCAATAATCACAGTTCCATAAATAAATTCAGTATGTAGTGGTGACATACTATGTGACTTACCAAAATGAAGTAAAACCCTATCAGGCGGAATAATGCTATCAAGAATGTTGGATAGCAAAGCTTTGTTTCAGTACTGAAAAATAAGAAATAATCACATATAAACTTATTTCCTCCTTTTCCTGTTTTTGAGAAAGTTTACCAAATAAACATTATTTGCACTCTAGGTGGCCAGTGAGAAGAATCTTGAACCAAATCATCATGGAAGTATTTGCTGTCCTTTTATTTTGGCATCAAACAGCTTTTACACTCTTCACTCAGACTCACATTATATAGGTCAATTATGTTAGAATTTTTAAAAACCCCTTTCCAAAACAATCCACTAATTAAAAAAAAGTCTTGCCTCAACTACCAGCCAGCCCACCCCTCCAAGGTCCTGCAGTTTTTCTTGTTACTTTACATAGGTATGTTCAAATTACATCATTTTGCTTACTACTTTGAAGGGGCACTGTCAACACTTAAAAAAAAAAGCCATATATGGCAAATATCTCAGGTATCTTTTATGGTAAGAAACCAAAGGGCTCTGGGTGACAGTTTTTAGACACGAATGTAACATTTTAAGCAACAATCTGTTTGAATACTTCTTTTTTTTTTTTTTGTCTTTTGTCTTTTTCCATGTCCGGCAACGGATTGCAACCCTCAGTGTTGCCCCCGTACCGGACCGGGGACCGGCAACGGGATCGCAAACCTCGGTGTTGCTCCCGTGCCTCGCTCAGCCAGTGAGCGGGAGCCGGTCTGCATGTGGGATCCGAACCCTCGGACGGGAGCGCTGCCGCGCTTCCCAAGCGGCGCACTATCCAGTGCGCCACTGGGCCGGCCCTGTTTGAATACTTCTTAAGGGGAATCTTCAAGATATATTTCATATTACCATGTTAGTTAGTGGTATGTTCTGAACAAAACACTTTAAATTCTAATAATGAACCACAGCTCAGTGACAGTTGTGTCCTGAGCAGGCAAAGAAGTTGATATTTTCACTCGTAGTCCACATGCATCTATTGAATATATACTCACAGGTCCTGTGCAAGGTACTGAGGAAATAAATATTAAAAATCCAGTCTCTGCCCTCAAGTTAGTGGAGACATAAACTGCTGTGGCGAGGGCTATGGTGCAGGGTAACATGGTGGCAGACTAGGAGTCAGCCCTGCTTACTGGGAAGAGTGGGGGTATAGGAGTCAGAAACCACTTTCCCACGTGTGACAGATGAACTGAATTCTGAAGCATGACTAGGTGACAAAGAAAGAGGGCAGAGGATGCAGAATGTGCCGTGGCTCAGAGAAATGCAAGCTAGATGTGTTCAGAAAACTTTGGGTATGGTTATGTCACTGATACCACCTTGCTGTCACAGCTTTTGCCTCCATGTGAAGCAGTAGACACGCAGAAAAAAGACTCAAAGAAAATACACCAAGTGGCTAAAATGGTTATGTTACACTCATGATTTTTCTGTTTATTCAAAATTAACTAAAATGTGATAATATCATGTTATTAAAAAACAAAACAAAACAAAACTATGTTAAATGTTTGAACTAAACTCTCACCAAAAACAGATGATGGTACAAACTATTCAGCTGCGAAGAGCACCATAGCATGAATGACTTTCTAGAAAATGCCTTCTTAAATCAAGGACTGAAACAATGTGCTCCAAAGTTTTTTCTCCCTCTGAAAAAAAGTGCTCTTTACTATTTTTATTAGTGTCCTTTGACTCTTTTATGGTATTTAAAACATTCCATTTCAGCACCAGTAACTTCAACATATTAGCCAGTAAAACTCAGTCCATATCTGTCTGACTCATCTTACACTTCACAGAGAAATACCATGACTTTGTAAATATTTAGAATATAATTTAAAATCATCACTAAAACGTAATTGCTTCTTCACAACTACAAGCACACATGGGATTTTTATACAACATAGTTGTGGGCCTTGGTCTTGTTCCCAATACTTTATGGTCTCCTAGCTCCAGTCTTTGGAACTCTCTGCTTTTTCTATTCAAACTTACCTTCTTGTGATCTCATCCAGTCTCTCGACTTTAAATATCATCAATATGCTGGGGACTTCCCAATATTTATCTCCAGCCCAGATCCTCCCCAGAATTTCAGGCCTATTTATCCAACTGTCTACCTGACATCTCCACCTGAGTGTCTAATATGCACCTCAAACTTATCATGCCCAAAACATGCTGATCTTTTCCCTGCCTCCAAACCTGCTCTTCTCACATACGTCCTCATCTCAGTCAATGGCAATTGTTATGGGTTAAATTGTGTCCCCCAAAATTCATGTGTTGAAGTCTTAACCCTAGTACCTCAAAATGTGACCTTATTTGGGAATAGGGTTGCTGCATGTGTAATTAATTAAGATAAGGTCATACTGAAATAGGGGGGCCCCTAATCCAATATGACAGGTATTCTTACAGAAAGAGGATTTTGAGACACAGACACCCACACAGGGAGAATGCCATGTTTAGATGAAGGCAGAGATTAGGGTGATGCCTCTGCAAGCCAAGAAATGCTAAAGACTGTCAGAAAACCACCAGAAGCTAGAAGAGATGGGTAGAACAGATTCTTCATCACAACCCTCAGAAGGAACCGACCCTGCCGACACCCTGATATTGGACTTCTAGCCTCCAAAACTCTGCGACAATACAGTTCTATAGTTTAAGCCACACAGTTTGTGGTACGTTATTACAGCAGCCTTAGTAAACTAACACAGCAACTCTTTCCTTCCAGGGGCTCAGGCTAAACAACTTGAACTCATCCCTGACTCCTCTCTCTCTCTCACACACCACACCCAGTCTGGTACATTCTATTCACTTTACCCTTAGAACACATCTGAATGCTGATCACTTTCCACGCCCTCCTCTGACAGCATCCTAGTCCCAGCTATCAACACCTCTGGCCTGGGATTCTGCAAAAGCTTCCTAGCTGATCTTCCTGTTTTTCTTTTCCCTCTTTCTCCCCGCTGTAGCCAGAATGATCCTTATTCATCCATTCCTTTACCCAAAACCATCCAAGGGTTTTTCTCTCAAACACAGTCAAATCCACATGACCAGGGCCACAATCTGGCTCGTGGACTCCTCTAACCCTTCTCCCTTGCCTACTCCACTTCAGCAACACTGGCCCCCTTGCTAGCCTTCAAACACAGGAAGCATGCTCCCACCTCGGAGCCTTTGCACTTGCTGTCTGCTCTTTACCTAGAGATCTACACAGCCCCCTTCCTCTCCCCCTACAGGACTTTATTCAAATGTCACTTTCTCAGGGAAATCTTCCCTGACTACCCTACTGAGAACACCCCTCCCTCAGAACTCCCTATCCCTTTTCCGCTTCATTTTTCTTTATAGCGCATATTATCAAACATATCGTCTACTTTCTTTAGTCTGTTTATTGTTTGTCTCATCCACACAGGAATGTAAATTCAGTACAGGCCAAGATTTTCATCTGCATTATCTGCTGCTGTGTCCCCAGTGCATGCAGCAGTACCTGGTACACAGCAGGCACCTAGTCAACACTTGCACAAATGAGTGATTTCAGATAACTGCCTTTTTCACAATGGTTGCCAAAAAACCCACCATGCCATCAGTTCTGATGTTCTTACTGCCGTCTTTATTTAAAGGAATGTGACTTGTTTTTAACTGTCTTAAGAGGGAAATGTATGTAGTTGAACCAACTTAAGAGAAGCTGAAGAGAAAGTCCAGCATAAAAAGATGCATTGTGAGATAAGTGTGTTTAATTACAAAATTAAAGCAAGTGCGAATTCTTTTTCCCTCATGTTCACTAGCATCTTTCAGTAACAAAATAGCCATGTGCCTCCACGGGCCTTTCGGCGGTTCTCTGCTTCTTCGGTTTCGGAGCCCCTTCTCATCCTATCTCTAACAACACCTCCTCTGTTTTACAGGCTCTTTCTCAATTTCCTGATCACTAACATCAGAGTTCTACTGTTGGCCATCTTTTTTATTTCTGCTCTCTATTCTTTCATGATCTCATCCACTATCCCAGCTTCAAATAGTTCTCTTGGTGAATGATTTTCCAAATCTTTATAGCTAGCTGTAGCCTGTTCCCCGTGTTCCAATTTCATGTTTCCCTTCCTCTGCAAACTCCCTGCCTCTGCATTTTATTAGCTTCTTACATATACTATGTTCAAAATCTTATTTCCCTTCCTTTTCTAGATTTTGATGTTCTGGAAGGGTACTGCCATCTGCTATTTACCCAGGTTCAAAACCTGTACTTCTCCTCCTCACCTGTCCATCTAATCAGTTACCAAGTCCTGCTTGTTCCAGCTTTACAGACTCTCACATTGCTTCTCAGCACCGCACCATTGGCAACAATAATTCAGGCCTTTGTTAGTTCCTTTAGGTTCTTTCCTAATTCTAACCTCTCCTCCCCTCCAATTCATTCTACAGACAAATGAGTTTGATGATAGAGTTCTGATTATATTACTTCCACGTTCAGATCTTCAATCATTCCTACTGAATGCCACCATAAACGAAAACCTTCGCAGGACATTTAAATCCCTCTCCCTATGACCAACCTTTTCCTGCAGCGTCTCCTCATGACATCTAACCTTATGCTCGGCACATGCCAACACCCCTGTTGAGGTGTTCTGTTCAACCACCATACACAACCTAGCACTTCTATTACTTCCACGTTCAGATCTTCAATCATTCCTACTGAATGCCACCATAAACGAAAACCTTTGCAGGACATTTAAATCCCTCTCCCTATGACCAACCTTTTCCTGCAGCGTCTCCTCATGACATCTACCTTATGCTCGGCACATGCCAACACCCCTGTTGAGGTGTTCTGTTCAACCACCATACACAACCTAGCACTTCCTATCTCTCACTCCCACTCATGGAAACCCTATCTATCTTAAATTAAACTGATATTCTCCCAGCAGGAAGTACCACTCTCCCTTCTTCTAACTCCTTAGCATTTTGCTAATTCCTCTCCTTCATAAGCCATCACTTTCTCTTGCATTAATGACCCATGCACTTGTCCTAATCTGTTGAGGGCAAAACCTTTTTGTATGCATCTCCATGCTCCCACTGTCATTAGCCTAGTGTTGGACAATTTACTGAATGAATGAACTCACACTTCTAATTTCATTACTGAAGAACAGAAATCTACAAAAAGCAATTTTACAAAAAGTAAATTAATGAGGCCAAGGTTATAGGTTCAATTCTCATATGGTTCACTTCACTTTGCACAGAGGGAAAAAAACAAAACAAAACACCCAAGGACACAAATTATTCTCAAAAGCTCAGCCAGCTGTCTCACAAACATATGCATTATTAACACAAAAGCCACAACATATGATGGGTTCAGGTTCAAAAAACTCTAGTCTCTACTGACACCTTATCATGTGATTATCTTTGAAACTGAAAGATGGCACATGGTTGAAGAGTTATATGCATCTAGTTTTAAGAAATGCATTTATACGTTTTACAATAGAGGGAAGTGTGGGAGAGGGGCAGATCTGGAATTCATTTCTTAGACACTGAGTGTTATCAAAATACAAAGCATATCTAGTGATTTGTATGTCAGAGTTTTGAACTAAACATCTACAGAGGATATGAGGCCCAAACTTCAGGGCCAAACATCAAGGGGTCAAAGATGGGAATGCAGGCTCAGTAAGAAGGTCCTGGCTCTGGTTCTAGGTCATCCATTAACTGGCACAACCTTAGCAAAATCACCTCTCTGCTTTGGGCCTTAATCCGCGCCATAAGCAGGTTGAATAGATGGTCTCTAAGATCTGTTTTTGAAATATCCTTTTAAAATACAGATAGGTACAAAAGATAAATGGGACAGCCTGTCACGATCAAGTTGAATCCAAATTGAGTTTAAAGCCCAAATTAAAGACAATGATTTATGATACACAGTAAATAACCATTGCTTGATCTGGATCAAGCATAAAAAATGTAAAAAGATATTCTTTCTAGATCAGTTAATTATATAGCACTTAGATCTTTCTTGTATCTATATGTTCACATCTATGCTGATTTTGGTTAAAAGTTCTATGTAAATGTATGTATTAAAATGGTATTCTACCCCCGAGAAAACATTTTAATATTGATGAGTTGGAAAAACTACTAAAACTGGTAATTTTTGGTCTTGGTAATCAAAGAAACATTCTTCACAGAAAGAAGTTTATCATCAACAGACAAAGATAGTTCTTATGACTTTACACAAATGTTAAAATACTATAAAGCAGAAATGAGTGAACATTATATTTCCATTTGTAAAGACAGCATTTCTCTTAGGGAAACACAAATAAGCTACAACTGTTTTCTGTGCCAAATATAATACATAGTTCTAATGACCAAGTAAAGAGATTGAAAAGATTAATCAAAGGATCATGCTGATGTGGTGATAGTTGGGAAGGGAAATACCANTATTACTTCCACGTTCAGATCTTCAATCATTCCTACTGAATGCCACCATAAACGAAAACCTTCGCAGGACATTTAAATCCCTCTCCCTATGACCAACCTTTTCCTGCAGCGTCTCCTCATGACATCTAACCTTATGCTCGGCACATGCCAACACCCCTGTTGAGGTGTTCTGTTCAACCACCATACACAACCTAGCACTTCCTATCTCTCACTCCCACTCATGGAAACCCTATCTATCTTAAATTAAACTGATATTCTCCCAGCAGGAAGTACCACTCTCCCTTCTTCTAACTCCTTAGCATTTTGCTAATTCCTCTCCTTCATAAGCCATCACTTTCTCTTGCATTAATGACCCATGCACTTGTCCTAATCTGTTGAGGGCAAAACCTTTTTGTATGCATCTCCATGCTCCCACTGTCATTAGCCTAGTGTTGGACAATTTACTGAATGAATGAACTCACACTTCTAATTTCATTACTGAAGAACAGAAATCTACAAAAAGCAATTTTACAAAAAGTAAATTAATGAGGCCAAGGTTATAGGTTCAATTCTCATATGGTTCACTTCACTTTGCACAGAGGGAAAAAAACAAAACAAAACACCCAAGGACACAAATTATTCTCAAAAGCTCAGCCAGCTGTCTCACAAACATATGCATTATTAACACAAAAGCCACAACATATGATGGGTTCAGGTTCAAAAAACTCTAGTCTCTACTGACACCTTATCATGTGATTATCTTTGAAACTGAAAGATGGCACATGGTTGAAGAGTTATATGCATCTAGTTTTAAGAAATGCATTTATACGTTTTACAATAGAGGGAAGTGTGGGAGAGGGGCAGATCTGGAATTCATTTCTTAGACACTGAGTGTTATCAAAATACAAAGCATATCTAGTGATTTGTATGTCAGAGTTTTGAACTAAACATCTACAGAGGATATGAGGCCCAAACTTCAGGGCCAAACATCAAGGGGTCAAAGATGGGAATGCAGGCTCAGTAAGAAGGTCCTGGCTCTGGTTCTAGGTCATCCATTAACTGGCACAACCTTAGCAAAATCACCTCTCTGCTTTGGGCCTTAATCCGCGCCATAAGCAGGTTGAATAGATGGTCTCTAAGATCTGTTTTTGAAATATCCTTTTAAAATACAGATAGGTACAAAAGATAAATGGGACAGCCTGTCACGATCAAGTTGAATCCAAATTGAGTTTAAAGCCCAAATTAAAGACAATGATTTATGATACACAGTAAATAACCATTGCTTGATCTGGATCAAGCATAAAAAATGTAAAAAGATATTCTTTCTAGATCAGTTAATTATATAGCACTTAGATCTTTCTTGTATCTATATGTTCACATCTATGCTGATTTTGGTTAAAAGTTCTATGTAAATGTATGTATTAAAATGGTATTCTACCCCCGAGAAAACATTTTAATATTGATGAGTTGGAAAAACTACTAAAACTGGTAATTTTTGGTCTTGGTAATCAAAGAAACATTCTTCACAGAAAGAAGTTTATCATCAACAGACAAAGATAGTTCTTATGACTTTACACAAATGTTAAAATACTATAAAGCAGAAATGAGTGAACATTATATTTCCATTTGTAAAGACAGCATTTCTCTTAGGGAAACACAAATAAGCTACAACTGTTTTCTGTGCCAAATATAATACATAGTTCTAATGACCAAGTAAAGAGATTGAAAAGATTAATCAAAGGATCATGCTGATGTGGTGATAGTTGGGAAGGGAAATACCAGCCAATCATCAAAAACACTTATGGAGCTTTTTCCCCCAAAGAGTTGGCTGTTAAGGGAAAGCAATAAGAAACTGTGCAAGACAAAAAAATCATGTTTACTGATTAAAAAATGACTGGAGGAACTGGCTTACTGAGAATCTATATTGTAATGCACCATGTCATTCTAGCAATTACCACACATAAAACTATTTTTCCCATCTTCACAGTAATCACATAACAAAACAGTAGTAATTTATCCATTTTCAGTGATCAGAAATTCTTCATTTAAAGAAATACTTTATCCCATTTCTTAAACTCACTAAATATAAAATAAATGAATCTATCTTTTGTATTATCTCTTAATCAACTGTAAGGTTCTACCACCACCAGCTGGTAAAGTTGTTTTTTTCCCCATGTGTAATCAGTTCAAGCATTCATTCAGCCATCTAGAGCAGAGTGAGAATTTGGAGAACTATATAAGCAATACTTCAGTAAACATATTTACACACTTATCTGAACATGCTGGTAAGTTTAAGTCATTCATTAATTAAGTTATTGAAAGCCGACTATGGGCCCCAGTTCTAAGCACCCAGAAAAACAAGAAAGAGAAAGTCCTTATTCTCACGGAGTTTCTACTGCAGTAGGGAAGAAACAGAAAATACAGGAGTAAACAAATAATTTCAGATAGTGACAAGTACTACAAGTAAATGACAGAGACAGATTGGATGGGAAGTTTGCGGGAATAGGAATCTTTAGACATGGTAGCCCGAGAAGGCCTCTTTGGGGAGGCTGAAATGACATAGTAGCCAGCCACACGGATATGCCGAGGAAAAAGGAAGAACTAGTGCAAAGTCCCTGAGACAGGAACATATGTGACACTTTCCAGAGACAGAAACAAGGGTAATGTGGCCAAAATGCAGTCAACAAGAAGGAAGGAGAGATCAGAGGTGGTAGGATGTGAGGTTCAAGCAGAAGGTAGCATTGGATCATGTGTCTTTTGAAGGCTATGGTAGAGAAGCTGAATGTTATTCTAAGTGCTATCAGGAGTGACGTGACCATTGCAATGTTTTAAGAGAAGGGGAACATGATCTAATTAACATTTTAAAATCTTACTCTGGCTATAGGGTGGAGAATGGATCGTAGGAGCAGGTGATGTTGAAAGTGGGGAGACCAGCCAAAGAGGCTTCTGCAGTATCCTAGGCATGAGATGACAATAGGGTGGATTAGGGTTAAAGTAGTAAAGACAGTGAGAAGTGGCTGGTTCAGAGAAGTTTTTTTTTTTTTTTTTTTAAAGCAAATAGTATTAACAGTACTTGCAGAAACACTAGCTGGTCGTACTATTAACTGATATGTAAGACTGGGGAAAGAGCAGGCTGCGAGTTAGGAGGAGTTTGTTTTGGACCTCATACTTGTAGAACAGTATATACAGATTTATTTAACCAATCTGTGTCACAGTTTCCTCATCTGTAAGGTAGTGATAATAAAGGTCCTACCTTAGAAGGTACTGTAGATTAAATTACTCAATATATTTAAGAACACTTAGAACAGTGTCTGACATATAGTTAAATTACTTAAGTTCCGGCTATTATTAATTAGTATTCCTGTTGGTTCTATAATTCTTAATGGTGGCTGCCATGGTAGGGAATTAAAGGTAATTCTACTTTCCTATATTATATTTTTCTGTACTGCTTTTAATTTGTATAAGCATGTATAACACAGGTAAGCAGCAGGAAAAAAGGTGTTTCAAAATGTATTTTAAGAAAGTACTACTACAATAGCCATACTGTTTACTGTACAGGCAGTGTTTTGTGTGCATATGGATTTAAGGATTTCTCATAAGAATTCTGGTTCCCCTGGTGTCTGCAGTGCGTAGGTTGGGAACAGCGACATTAGATCATTAGGATAAACAATTATTAAGATTCAAATACATACTCTTTTATATAAAGAAAAGAACACTAAATCTAAGAAACATAAGGATGTGAAAAACACTAAATATAAAAAAAATACATTTCAAAACATACATCAACCTTTAACAACTGGTTTACTGAAATCCTTATTTTTCTCCCACACATAAAATATGCTAAAACAAAAACCTCTTTGCTGACAATTTCTTTTTGGTTTGAAAAGCTTATATTTTGAGTCACAATATAACTTGAAGTAGCTCATTCTAATTTTCCCATTATTTAGGGGGAATATTTGGGAGTGGTTTTTAAAGTATATTTTCTTTTATGATGTCATCTTTGGTGATAAATGAATCATTAATGTTTTGGGGATAATTTATCATTAAGTAGGTTCATCCTCTTTAGCAATGATTCATCCTGTACGTAGGAGTTAACGAATCAATCCACATCCTACAGTTTGAGCTGTGTGAATAAAGTTATAGCTGAAGTGACCTGATACAGAAAATTCAAGGACATAAATACCTTGGAACATAAAATTTAAAGCACAGTGATAACTAATTAGTCTTCCTCAATTTACCTTTTTGTTTGTTTGGAGTAGTGGGGCAGGGTGAAAATGGAGCTGGACCAAGGAAAATGACAAAAAGTCCAGACAATGGCAAAACACCCTGGGATCCAGAACTCAACAAACCTCACTTTTATAGACAAACATGAAAAATGGCCCAAATCACAGACGGTCTCTGACACCTGATTAAGCAGTTAGAGCACATGATTCTAGGACAAAGAGTTAAAACATCTGGTAGGAAACTGAAAATATGGCATGGAAAATAAGAGGTAGGTACAAAAGTCTACCATGTTAAAGGACATAATTGAAGTGACTGATAATTTTTAGTAAGTACAATAAAGGCAATGAAAGCAAAATGGTCTGATGAACTGAAAGAAAATTAAAGCCATTGTACAGGCAAGCATGAAAAACATGTTCAAGAGAAAGGTTGGAACTCAACTTAAAGGACAGGTCTTCCTCAGACAGCAAGGACTCTAGGTTTAATTCATGAAACGAGAAATGAGCTTACTCAGGGAAAATTTGAAATAATGAGGAAAGAAGGCACCAGGTGGAAATCTACAGAAACTAACATTTCTGGTTAGGCAGAGAAAGAATAATTTGCTCACAAATCTGAGGAAGAAAAACCAAAGAAGTGGGAAGGCAAGATAACGCAGAGTCCTGGAATCAAGGGAAGAGAACATCAATGACTGACTGTGTGGTCAACAGTGCCA
>NW_007729059.1:110749-111672 GCF_000696425.1 Galeopterus variegatus | reverse complement strand
AGTTAAAACATCTGGTAGGAAACTGAAAATATGGCATGGAAAATAAGAGGTAGGTACAAAAATCTACCATGTTAAAGGACATAATTGAAGTGACTGATAATTTTTAGTAAGTACAATAAAGACAATGAAAGCAAAAAGGTCTGATGAACTGAAAGAAAATTAAAGCCATTGTACAGGCAAGCATGAAAAACATGTTCAAGAGAAAGGTTGGAACTCAACTTAAAGGACAGGTTTTCCTCAGACAGCAAGGACTCTAGGTTTAATTCATGAAACGAGAAATGAGCTTACTCAGGGAAAATTTGAAATAATGAGGAAAGAAGGCACCAGGTGGAAATCTACAGAAACTAACATTTCTGGTTAGGCAGAGAAAGAATAATTTGCTCACAAATGTGAGGAAGAAAAACCAAAGAAGTGGGAAGGCAAGATAGTGCAGAGTCCTGGAATCAAGGGAAGAGAACATCAATGACTGACTGTGTGGTCAACAGTGCCAAATGCCACCAAAAGGACAAGACCTGGCTACTGAGATGTGGTCATGGAGACTACTGTCGACCTTAGTGACGGAAGACCTTATGCATATATGCACATGTATAAGATGCACATATACACTATATTGAAGTGAAATGCACTCCACATCTTTCTATTAACAGGTTTCCATATTCAGGAATGTTGTCTTTATGGAAAAATCATACCTAGTCGTATGAGTAGTATGAGTCTCTACAAAGATATAACATCAGGTCATCTCCAGAAATATTTATTGAGCAAGTATATGCCAATCAGTGGTAGCTAATGCTCTGGCCAAATATATGCACTAAAAAAACTGCTCCGCATTTTGCCTCTGCCATTATTGGCATGTGTGAGTATATTTATATACACTATAAGTTATTTGTTATCCCCTGGGAAGGAATCATGAACTTATCACTTCA
>NW_007729059.1:109336-110669 GCF_000696425.1 Galeopterus variegatus | reverse complement strand
CATCTCCAGAAATATTTATTGAGCAAGTATATGCCAATCAGTGGTAGCTAATGCTCTGGCCGAATATATGCACTAAAAAAACTGCTCCGCATTTTGCCTCTGCCATTATTGGCATGTGTGAGTATATTTTTATATACACTATAAGTTATTTGTTATCCCCTGGGAAGGAATCATGAACTTATCACTTCATCTGTTGTTCAGTACTTTCTTTATAATTATGTTTTAAGGAGAGATTTCTACTAAATGCTTGCTCAAGGGTTTCTAAATACAATGACCTTTGCTTTTGAAAATTATATATACACACACACACACACACACACACACACACACACACACACACACACACATATATATATATATATATACTTGTATATAACATAATTTAACTTTTTCCCCTTAACATTAATTATTCTTATGTTAAGATGCAGACTTAGATGCTGACACAAATGGCATGAGACTCTGAGGACTGATGGGACTGGGACCTACCTGTGGATCTTGAACCTGAGTTATTTAGAAGTTACTGATTTTGGCATTGTTTTGTTTAACCATGTTTTCAAAGAGTTGCCGTAAAATATTCTTCATCATGGCCTTTCTCAATAATCGAATATGGCTTCTTTCTATAAATTTTGTTAATGAGTCAAAGCTTCAACCAGCTTTTTCCCTGAGTATTTTTTCTTGCATTCTAGAAATAATCATTTTCATTGCCCCTGGTATTGCCCTCTGAATTGTCAACTTGATCCAACTATTACTGCTGCTGTGCATGACTTGTACGCAGGATCGCAGGGGCTTTTCTGTCAACTTGTACCCTCTCTGCTACCTCTGTTATACTAAGATTTTTCATGTAGGATAAAAAGATATCATTTATTATTTCAGGAATTTACTAATGATATAGAGTATAGACAAGTTCATTACAAAATCTATACATATTTCAGTCATTAATGACTATTAATGACAACATCAAAGTACTTTTCCTGACATGACATCATGCCATATTTACTTCATATCTATTCAATATCTGACTTTGAGAATTACTACCCCTCAATACATTAAAAATTGTACCTTAATATGACATCAAAAGTCCTAAAGAATGCCTACATTCATGGGATCAAAAAAAATTTATTCTCTAACATTTCAGTTTCTGAATAATCAATGAAATATCACTTGAGAGTTAGAAAATTTTTAAAAAAAATTCCCAGGCAATAAATTAATTTTCTTAGGGTTAATTCCATAATTGTGAAATAATGCAACTACTTTCAGGTCAGCTTAATGCTCTGAAGTGATCTTTCAGTAAAGGTATAACGAAACTATCCAAAAACCAATCTTTCTCTTTCAT
>NW_007729059.1:101514-109105 GCF_000696425.1 Galeopterus variegatus | reverse complement strand
TGTACCTTAATATGACATCAAAAGTCCTAAAGAATGCCTACATTCATGGGATCAAAAAAAAATTTATTCTCTAACATTTCAGTTTCTGAATAATCAATGAAATATCACTTGAGAGTTAGAAAATTTTAAAAAAAAATTCCCAGGCAATAAATTAATTTTCTTAGGGTTAATTCCATAATTGTGAAATAATGCAACTACTTTCAGGTCAGCTTAATGCTTTGAAGTGATCTTTCAGTAAAGGTATAACGAAACTATCCAAAAACCAATCTTTCTCTTTCATGCATTAGTTTGTAACACATAAAAAAATATGTCCGTTTTCAAAATTATAATGAATTTTGCTAGTCATTGAGGATTTTCTTGATGGGAGCTTAGTATAACCACACACACAAAAAGACCAACACTGTTCTTATTCTGCTTAAGGGCAAGATGACTTGTACCTAGCTCCTATTGGCAGGCATCACTAAAAAGAATGGCTTTATCAGGGCTGCAAAATGTCTCTTGGGGGGACAGATAGGCTCACTGAGAATCTCTGAAGATACACACACACACAGACAAACATACATACTCTCAAACATACAAAAATCTTCTGTAGTGTTGTGACTGGCTACTCTTCAGGTATTTTTCAATAAGAACTCGTTCAGTAGAAAACGGGAGATGCTTCAAGTAGAAGCAACCATAGGGCACTAGTCAGTAGATTTAGATGACTGAGTCTGCAAGGAAATAGAGCCACCTTTAATACCCCACCCTCAATATCCTTCAGGTTGATGAATCAATACTGTACTGTTCCAACAACGGTTTCCTACGCTCACCTTTAAGTTCCCTACTAAGCTCCCTTTTAAAATCTTCCTTCTCAAGCACAGTCTGAAGGATTAAACTGTATAAAATAGCTGTTTTCCTACTGCTTTTGACTTGCAAAATCAGGAATTTCTTATGGTTCAATTTAAAACATTTCCAATCTCTGGCTTTAATGATAAAACCAGGGTCTGCCACAGGGTACCATTTCTAATTCAATAAAATGATTCTCTTCTGTTATGGGGACAACAGTACTCTACCAGGTAGGGTGGTCACAGGCCTTCAAGGGTAACACACTAAAATATCGAGGTGAAGTTAGATATTGCTCTCCTACTCCCAGACAGCAGAATTCCTTTCCATTATCACATTCTCCACCAATTTTGGCTATTACTTAAAAATTTTATATTGTTGTTCTTTTTTATCTGCTTTGTTATTTTTTTTTCTGATTGATGTTGACTGTTTCCACTTTTTAAGTGAAAATGCTAGTTTTTAAAAAAATGATTTTAATAAACCAAACTGTATGCTCGTTTCCTGACGTGGCACAAACAGACAATGAAGGAATCCCAAGTCCTTTCTTTGGGTCTTTATTTTCCTTAGGGTTTGAAGTTTGGGGCTGTTTCTTTGATTTCCTCTCTCCAAAAATATGTGAAGCCTAAGGTTTCAGAAAGGCTGTTCTTGGGCTGCTGAGGTTTTCTGCACACATGCGTGCTAACACACAGCTACTGAACCAGCGCTGTTCCATATGGCCCCACAGGTACGTGAAACTACAAAGGTACATGAAACTACAATATGTACTTTTTTCCTTAGCTACCATCTTTTCTTGATATCTTACTCTCTACCCTACCTTTAAGGAAAATAAAGGAAAAACTATCAAATATTCTGCTTCTGCCCATCTCTGTCCCCTTTCCTCCTCATTCCCACACTCCTCTCATACATATTTTGGCTTTAAGAAAAAAAATCTACCACTATTTCCAGAGGTGTAGGCTTTCGGTCCTGATCAGAGCAGATATCAAAATTACTTAAATGCTTAATTTAAATTAAAAAGACCATTTAGAAATTTGCCAGTAGTTGAGGTAGAAAAAGGAAGAACTAATCAAGGCCACCTTTTTCCTGGCTAGTTCACTGGTACCTCCCTCCTCACCTTATCTCTGTTGCTGTCCCAGTGTTAAGGAATCAAGATAGTTACCTCCAAATGTTCCTCTAAGCCTGGAGATTGTGTATCATGAGCAATAAGTAGGTGCTGAAAGAACTGTCTTGTCCTCCTTTTCATTTATTCAACACACTGAGTACCTAGCTTATACCAGGCACTATTCTAGGTCTTTGATACATATCAGCTAACAAAATACACTAAAATCCTGACATTTGGAACTCGTATTCCAGTGCCAGGGAACAGTAGGAAAGGGGAGGTGGGAGGTGCAGAGAAATCTCTACTGAAAGAAAAGGAGCATTAATGTACACATTAACTTCTATAATAGTTTTATATTACCTGCCTTACTCTTACAAAAATACATCAAGCCTGCTTAAAATATCCTTTTCTCAGAGCAAAAAAACCAAAATGAAAGTTAAATCAATGTAATTTCTATTTTTTATAAATGAGATGAGAATCATGGAGATTAAAGAACATGCTCCCAAGAACGTTGAATCGGGATTTAAATACTTACTTTTACTGCTTAAGCCTGTGTGTGTGTGTGTGTGTGTGTGTGTGTGTGTGTGTGTAAATACCCTTGGACTTTATTAGAGTAAATATTTTAGTCTTTTCTCACTTTGGTTAAGATTTGGTAGTCCTTCAAATAAAGAGGCATTTATATTTTTATTACTGGCTTTAATGCTCAATTTAATTATTTTCTGCAGTTATGAAAATCTGCACTTAAGACAATTTGTTAACTTACACCCAAATAACTTATCTTTTCCTTAACATTCTTAAAAGTAATTATAAGAGCTTTCCTTAGAAGTTTTTAAAATTAAAGTTAGGCTTTTCCTTTTGGAATAGATCTGAGAAAAGATGAAAAAGGTTTTTAAAACAAGGCAAATGGCATAGATATCAAAGCAAACGTGACACCGTTTAGTGGTGAGAAGTAAGTAGTCCCACTGGAGTTTGTGAAAAAAGAAAAAGATTTCGGTGTACCTATAAATAGTGATGAAAGAGGTAAAGAAGTCAAGGGAGGTGGTTTCCCTGGTTTAACAGCAACAAGGCAAGAAGCACTGAAGTCACTTAGATCTATTTTGCTTCAAAACTCTTCCTGTCACATACTGCTGCCAGATGAGGAGTAGGAGGACGCCACCAAAGATATGAATGAGTCTAGCCTTTCTTCTTCCATTTTATTAAATGGAAATACCTAAAATAAGATTTATGAAGCATCCTATGTTTAATTTCAATGCCATAAAATTAGAACTGCTGGAGAGGGATTCTGACTTGATTTCAAGGACAGTGCATATGTCCTCTATCAAAATTGTGCCATAAACACCTGTTTGCAATGAAAATTTTGAATTCTATAGCAATATTCTCTTTCTAGTGTTTGAAATAATGTATATTGTGTATTCACTCTTTAGTACAGAATGACTAATATAAAATATTTTCAAATATAAGGAACAAAATACAAACATGTATACATACATGCATACTCATATATCTAGGCAAAATTTACCATGCTTTAAAGAATATGGTCACTAATATACTTTGCTATATTAGAGGAAAATGTTATTCAGAAGTCAGGATGGAAACTCTTTTTTCCCCCCCTTAACTTAATAAAACTTGCTTAAACTGATAATTTTCAAAGAGCCACAAAAGAAGAGAGAGTCAGCCCTAGGGGTGCTGCGCTGTGTTCCCAGCACAGTATGTCACAGAATGGCAACTTAGAAGCCAACACAGACACCTGAGAAGGAGCACAGGGTTGGGTCAGCAAGGTGGTCAGGAAGCAGAAAGAAGACTGAGAGGCACAAAAGGCACACTGGGTGAAGGCAAGGCAACCAGCTCGAGCCAGTGAGTGCAGAGATGCCCAAAGTTATGACCAAGGGAAGGTTCCAAGTCAGAAAGGCCATCAGAAACCAGGCAACAGAATCACAGTGATCCTGCAGTGGGCACAGGGTCAAGCTCCAGAACAAGAGATGAGGCAGCTGGTGCAGACCAGGTGTGGTTGGGGGACAGATGTAGGTAGGAACGTCAAGGACAGGTGAGCTTTGAGGTCTGCAGAAGCTGGCCTCACACTGGAAACACAGGAGCCGAGCCCTAGCGCAGGGGTCTATTCAGCCCAAGCCCTGTCACAGGCAGCAAAAGAGAAGCCAGTGTACTCAATAGGTAATATAACAGTGGTTCATGGAAAAGAAACATACTTAATGCAGGTGAGAAAAAAAAGAAAGAAAAATAAATCTTTAAAACAACAACAACAACAACAACAAAACAGGCAGCCAGAAGCAGCATAAACTCTCTGAATATGCTGTTTTATGGGAACTGCTGTTAAGAACAGATGGTGTTCAAAGAGACTAATGGCAAATAATTTTATCGAAATCTTACAAGGTGGATATACTCAATGCAGGTTTAGTCAGAAAATTTACCTAAAAATGACATGTATTTCCAAGGAAGAAAGCAAATAAATGAAATAGTGGGCAAATTATTCTGAAGTATGCATCCAAGTTCACTGTTTATCTTCTAGGCAGAGAAAACTGTTTATTAATTGAGATAATTCTAGCCATACTAAAAGGAAAGATCATTAGAAATCTGCTTATGACAGGTTGCAAAAGGCTTATGACCCTAAAGTCCACATATTAAGTTGGTGAATTTTTCTAATAATTGAAAGTAAGAAAAAGGATTTGTTAGGGTAGAAGAAAACTTTCTATTGTACATTTTCAGGGTAAGAAAATAATTTGTTAAGGCCTAAAATTAGGCAAAAATAGTTTTGTTTACTTTTATTTCCAAAATATAAATTAAAATAGCAAAGAAGAGTGTACGAAATTCAATTTACCCTAATGTAGATAAAGCTAATAATGTAATATAAACAATATGAAAATAAAAATATAATGAAAATAATTAATATTAGCATATGCTATTTGTACATCAGAAAAAAATCTGAAGTTTTCCAAGAGTCAACAGACACCAAGCAATTCTGAACAAACTTCTAATTCAGTTTACAATTCTTGAAAGAGGGAAAAATATCTTAACATAGGCTTATTTAAATAAACACGTTATGTATGATTAACATAAAATGCCATCATAAAAAATAGGATGATCTGGCTTAAAAAATTTAATAGTATTATTCATAAGCCCTTTTTTTCTTAAAACATGTTAAAATCATGCTAAAATATTCACAGTACTGTAAACCCAACAGAAGTTTTTCACCTCCCTCAGAAACTTCAAATTCTTATGGTGAACATTTTATGAGGACCTTAATATGTTTGATCCTAGAATATTTCCTGGAATGTTCAGGGTGGGGACACTATAGGAGCGAGGGACTATTTTGTTGATGATTTCCTATTAAATGATGGAATTCTGCATACAAATTAGTGATTGCAGGTTCTGATTAATTTGGATATATTTACCTGTGTTTTTTCAGTGTTATTTAAATATATACAACTCTGATGTAGTGGGTTTTATAACCTGCATTTTATAGATACTGATGTTGAACCAGAATATACTAACAAAAGACAAAAGACAGGAGAGTTACTCTTATTACTGAAAGAGTTGCATAAAATTAAAAGACCCAGTATAAGAATATATCAAATAATGATATTATAGTAATATAGGGACAGAGATTTCCTCTTTCTAATGATAGATACAGTCTCAGCAAGCTTTACCCAAAATCTAGATAAAGGACCATTGTCTGATAGCAACAGTTACATAATGGTGCTTGTTTTGCAAGTGGAACCGGATGAAAATAGGTGAGTACGGGCAACTTCCCTTTCTCACAGTTAGTGATAGGCTGTTCCTGAGAAACAAATGTCAATCATTCAGAAGTGTTCCACACTTTCCTACTATTTGTTCAAGAGAAAGGTGGGGTAACACTTCACAGAAGTGTAAGGGAAGACGATAGTTTTACTATTTTTCTTTTATGCTATGGAATCATTCACTGATAATTAACTTTAATTTCTTCTATAAACAATTTCAAGTATATTGACCGCTGTCTTTTACTCTAGCTACAATATCTGATTACATTTGTTTATTATTTCAAGCAAAGTTAAGACTGAATATAATTTACTGTGTTCAGTGACTTAACATTTAATAATATTTATTTCCTTTGACCTTTTGAAGCAAACTGTCAACCAACAAAAGGAATTAAAGTATTTATAAATAATATCTTTCATACTATTCTTCAAAAATCAAATATTTTAGGGGGACCAGATATAAAGTAGCAACTCGAAGATTAGCATCGCCTTATTTTCTTTGGTAAACGTTAGCATGAAATCCTACAAATTAGAACATTCTCATAAATGAAAGCTTAAGTTTCAGCTCTAAAAATGTTCAAGTCTGTTACTTTGTAATATTAAGATAATGAACATACAAAGAGGACATGTAAAGATGACTAAAACCATATGAGTCATCGCTGTATAGAAAACAGTCTGCCCTCCAGTCCTCATGACTATGGATTATCCTCACAGGCATATGAAGTACTGCATGATTTTAAATATTATATTAAACTACTGAAATTTTAATATACATCAAAATTATGTTTTCTTTTATTTGCATCGTGAAGTTCACGTGAATAACAGGAAATAAAAGTTTTACAAATGGTGCCCAAATTCAAACTAATCCACACCTCAGGAAGGCTGCTTCTATTACTCCTACCCCTAACCCCGGCACTCATGCCAGACACCCTGCTAGCTTTGTGGCAGTGGATATACTAGTGATTAGCACCCAAAGCCAAGCACAAACACCAAGACTTGGAAATACAGGCAACAGCTCTCCACCTGTAGGACCCCATGAAAGGAACGCTCAGAACTTCAGTCTCAGAATAAATTACCTTCTGAGGAGCCAACATGTATTCTCCAAGAAGAAATAAAAACATATTCCTAGCTTCCCAAGATGGAACTCTATGCTATTAATAACAGTATTTCATTAAGAAAATATCTTTAAGGAAACATTTCAAAGGAGTTAAAGAATCAAGTTGTAAAATACAACCTATTTGTAAACTGAAGATAGCTTGCATTCAGATTTATTAAATGATGTGTAAAACTTTCAGAGGACTCTGGTCTGATTACAAATGATAACTTGGAAAGACTAAATATGAATGCATAAGTGTAAGCATAACAATATACTTTTTTAAGTGTGGGGTTTAGTCTAGTTCTTCTCCCTTACCATACTCCAAAACCCTTACCCCTCAAGAAAGCTCAATTTTTCTTATGACTTTGTCAGGAAATGCTTCCCTAAGAAACTTGGTCTGGTGAGAAATGCACTGGATTTTTAAATTTAAAACATGCATATATCCAAATATATAACATATGCAAACTACTATATTTCACACTACTAAGAGACAAAGTATGTATTCTTTACATGTGAACTACTCACCACTATGCCTACTTTTTAAATTTTTTAACCTTCTAGCTTTGAAACCAATCCCGAATTTTGAACTCAAGTATTGTACTGTCAAAGGGGAAAAAATTAAGACTAATTTTTTGACTTGTGAAATAGGTAAATTTCACCCCAACATGTTGGTGGAAATATTTCAGAAATTATTTTAAAGCGTAAAACTTTCAGAGGACTCTGGTCTGATTACAAATGATAACTTGGAAAGACTAAATATGAATGCGTAAGTGTAAGCATAACAATATACTTTTTTAAGTGTGGGGTTTAGTCTAGTTCTTCTCCCTT
>NW_007729059.1:99783-101032 GCF_000696425.1 Galeopterus variegatus | reverse complement strand
TAAGTGTAAGCATAACAATATACTTTTTTAAGTGTGGGGTTTAGTCTAGTTCTTCTCCCTTACCATACTCCAAAACCCTTACCCCTCAAGAAAGCTCAATTTTTCTTATGACTTTGTCAGGAAATGCTTCCCTAAGAAACTTGGTCTGGTGAGAAATGCACTGGATTTTTAAATTTAAAACATGCATATATCCAAATATATAACATATGCAAACTACTATATTTCACACTACTAAGAGACAAAGTATGTATTCTTTACATGTGAACTACTCACCACTATGCCTACTTTTTAAATTTTTTAACCTTCTAGCTTTGAAACCAATCCCGAATTTTGAACTCAAGTATTGTACTGTCAAAGGGGAAAAAATTAAGACTAATTTTTTGACTTGTGAAATAGGTAAATTTCACCCCAACATGTTGGTGGAAATATTTCAGAAATTATTTTAAAGCAAACTAATAAGTGATTAAATGAGCCCAAAACTTGGTGGAGAGCAGAACACTAAATGGACACAATCTTTAATTCCTTTACTTCCTGTTATTAGAAGAGCTATAACTATCAAGAACATGCATTTCATGCCAGATTTATGGAAGATGAAACAAGATGTGCTAAAAATTTATAGCTAACAATTCAAAAATAAAATATGAGTAGAGCCAAGCCCTTTGTCTTCCAGTTCACAGTATCAACTGGAAGGGCTCTGAGTACTTTACAAAAAAGCAATGTGTATATTGACAAATGTGTATATAAACATAAAATGTACCTATTATCCTTGATGTAGGATGAACTAAGAATTTCGCTTTAATCAAGTTAAGCATTGCATGCATTCCTTATGAAACTTTGTAAAGCAGTAATTTTAGCTGGCTTCAAACTGACAAAAATATCTTATTTTTACCCTAAAATAATCTGTTTACATCAGAAAAATGTAAACATAATAAGAGTAGATAAACTTAGCCTTTAACAGAATTTCACTGAGTTCCTATGAGAGAATAAATCTAGTTTTCAACAACTGTTCAAAGAAATTTTAAAACAAATGTATTCTCACAATTTTTCTGAAGTGCAATTTTTGCTAACTACTATCAAAGTTAATGTGATCCTATTTCCCTGGAGAAATAAAAATGACTTGTTCTGCAATTTTTCAGTTTATAAATATAGTTACCTGTTCACCTGGAAGGGTTAACATGGAAAAAAATTTATGAACAATCCCAAAAGGAATGTCAGTTACAGTGAAGGAAAATCCAGTGTACTTAGAAAT
>NW_007729059.1:97504-99263 GCF_000696425.1 Galeopterus variegatus | reverse complement strand
CACGGAAAAAAAAAAAAAAAAAAAAAAAAAAAAGTAAAAGAATTAATTCCTTTTAGAGCATGTATACATACACACATACAACATTTCTTCTAGTAAACTCATATAAAGATAAGAAAGCAGATTAATATGTGTATTAATTCCCCCTTTATGCTAATTTTTTATTGTTAAAATGTGTTTGAGAGAAGGGGTGGAGGTTGGTTGGGGAAAGCAACAAGTAGAAAGGGAAACTGAGATCCAGGCCATTTCTGCAACTTGGGCCAGAGCTGTTGGCACCTGTGGAGCTATTTCCTTGAGAATCCACTCAGCATGTCACTCTTCATCTTCCCACTGACACTTCATTCTTTCTTGTTCCCCAGTACTCCAAGTTTAGACTGTCATAGAAGTGACCTCCCCTCTGCTTTTTCTTATATTCCCTTGCTCCAGTTATAACCCCCCAAAAAGAGGAGGAGATGGTGGTACTAGCCAGTTAGCCCCATGGAGAAAAAGTGGGGGAAAGATGAGAGAACATTTTTAATTTTCCTCCACAAAACTGGTACTTGCAGTTACATGCAAATGCAGGGATACCCATTTTAACTGTAGTTAATTATATTTAATTAAAACAAAAGTTTCAATTCAGTCCAACAACATTGAGCATGTTCTGTAGCTGTATGTACTGTTACTATGACTTGTGTCCTTTCCTAATAAAAGACAAAACAAGCACCATATATATACATAGTATATATAAAGAATATATATAACATATAAAGTACGTATATTAAGTGTGTGTTTTTGTACATAAATAAAAATATTTGGTAATGACTGACAATATACATATCATTATATATATCTGTCATTACCAAATAGTTTTATATACATTTTCTCCTTCACAAATTAGGAAAATTCAACTGCAAAACATTCAAATGTTCATTATGTATTTTAAGACTTCAAAAAGCAGTGTTTTCTGAGCTATGTCCTATATTTTGTGCTTTATAAGGAGATATAGCTCATTATTAACATTCTCTAAATTTTCATTTTCTATACACATTATACCTTTCAATTCAGTCTTAAACATTCAACAAGTATCTGTGCTCTGCAGGGCATCATGCTAAATGTGCTGGGAGATGGAAAGATGTCTTCTGTCCCTTCAAGTAGTTAATAAGGAAGCGCAGACATAAGCAAAGCCAACATATAATATTTACAGATGCTATAAAATATATAGAACTAGTGTCATGGAAAGAAAAGGGAAAGAGATTAGTTCATTTTAGAGGCGGTGATACTTGAGGTGGGCCTTGAAGTGTAGGTAAGAATTTAACATCAAAAAGTTCTCATTAATTTTTCTGTATATCTTCTGTAGATTATCTGTCTACTACATGGTAGGCTCAGACAACAATTAGAAACAGAACCATTTTATATAATAGGAATATTAAAAGGAAATTTGTTCAAGATAAACACTGCAGGCAAGCCTAACATACCTCACGGCATAACAAAAGTAGAAAAATCAAATAGGCTGTTGCTTCAGCAAACATTCATTGAGCAAGTTGTGTTAGCACAACAAGGACAGGATGGTGACGAAGTCCCTGACGGGAAGAAGCAAGGAAACAAAGAGGGATATCCCAAATTAAACACAGAGTGTGGGTGAGGGGGGTGGGTGGGTGCAGGTAGACAACCAAAGGGACAGAAATACCAGGATATTCCCTAAAACTCATTTGTCAAGAGTAGCCTAAAGAGTTCCAAGAGTGGGGATGAGGGAAGGGAAATCAAAGTCAAGAAAACACAGGGG
>NW_007729059.1:90311-96941 GCF_000696425.1 Galeopterus variegatus | reverse complement strand
GGGGGGGTGAAAAGTCGGAGGAACAAGGGACGGGAAGACACGAACCTCAGAGAAACATGGTACTAACAGCAAGAGCGAGACTCACAGGACTGAGAAGAGAAACGAAGGATACGGCCTGGGAGGATGGGAGTTGAAGGACTGTGAAGGGAGCACGAAGAGGAGAAAGCAACAGTGAAGGCATGGGGAAGAAGCAGAGCTGAGGAAAAATCACAAAAGCAGTCCACAAGGGAGAGATACGTAAAATATTCTATGTGCTACAAGTGGAAACACAGCACTTTAAAGAAGTAAACAGTCAGACCAATGGGGTCATTTTAAAGACAGAAGCAGCATCCAAAGGAAGAAGAAAACTTTAATAAAAATGAAAATAATCTTGCTGAGATACGTAAAATATTCTATGTGCTACAAGTGGAAACACAGCACTTTAAAGAAGTAAACAGCCAGACCAATGGGGTCATTTTAAAGACAGAAGCAGCATCCAAAGGAAGAAGAAAACTTTAATAAAAATGAAAATAATCTTGCTTGGGAGTATGGTCAGGTAAGCCAATTTTAGCCATTGCAGGTAACTGAAAGAATCAGAAAAATACAAGCACCACAATGCTTATATCCTTAGTCTATAGAAATTACAAAATGGATGAGGTTTTTCAAAGGAATATTAAACTTCTAAATAAATGATACCAGGTCATAATCCTTAGATTTGTAGTGCTCCCCTCCTGCCAAGGAATATTTTCACGAAGAACCATTGATAAGGGAAACACAGGAGTAGCACTGACCTCTGACAACTCTTGATGGTTTTTATTGTGATTGCTCCTGACAAGCATTTTAAGGATCCTAAAAGACTCAAAAAATTGGAAAAGAGCTAACCTCAGATTCAGATGATTGTTGTTTTTCAGTTGTACTGCATTTATAGGCATGCATTCAGTGCCTTGTCTCCCTTTTCTTGTAGCTCAACTGGCAAAAGGCACTTATATATAGGAAGAAAAATGCTAAAACCTATGCAATGTACACAGTAAAAAACAGCAACTTAAAATTCAATTCTTGTTTAATTCTTAAGTGCTGCTTAGACAACAAATAATTTAGTTAATTTATATTTGATTCCATCAGTTTCTGGCAATTCATTATTTCTTTGTTTAACGGTAGCTACAAAAGGAACTCAAAAGGACTTGTCCCTTTTCACATCACACAGGAGACAACTGAGACTGAGTGCGGTCACAAGCCCTTCTCCACTGTGGGAATAATGACCTCTTCTCGGGTGTCTCCATACCAACTAAACTCACTTGAGGAAACATTTTCTTGACCTTCTACAATGTACCTGTCCCACGTGAAAGAGCGGCCTGTAAAGAAGAACAGGGCAATGCAAGGGCACAGGGGTGGGGCATGAAAGGAGAACTCGGGAACACTGGGTCTGGATAGACCTCTACCAATACGAATTCCTCTGGTTTACTTTACATATACATAAATCCCCTATAAGCCTAAGAATGCCTTGAGAGCATAGTGTTGGTCTTCTAATCTTTGGGTCCCCAGCAAAAGGACTGACATATATTAATACTCAATACATATCTACTGACATAAAGGCATGAAGGAGTGAACCAAAGGATGAAAGAATGAGTCTTGAGTGTTCATGGATAGCTCATGGCAGAATCAAGTCTAGATACTGATTTTATGTTCAATAGCACCAGTGAGCTTTTACCGAGAAAAATAATAGATTTGTTTCTTGGGTTTTTTTTTTTTTTTTTTAGCAAATCAGGTAAGTGAATAAATACATTCAGGTTAATACATTCTTGCTGTCAAGAATCTCATGGTTATAGCCTTCCTACCAGCAAAGGAAGTGAAAGGACCCATGACTTTATATCTAGTGAGCCAAGCTTTATGGTACACTGACATGCAGAGCTCAAATGAGTGCTTTCTGCCATCAGATGGCACAATGGCCCATGACACTGTAATCCCAAATCAGCGTCCAAACCTTCTGACCTCCAAGGAGAGGAGGAAGGAAATTCACATGTGATGACACTGAAAGCACTGAGGGGCTAGGGTCTTTACATGCATTGTTTTATTTAATCCTGCAAAAAAGTCTTCCTGCTATAGATCATTTTTCCCATTTTATAGATTAGGAACTTGGACCCAGAAAAATGATACATAATTTCCCCCTGGTTACTGAGCAGGTACTGACAGGGGTAGACTTGAAGCCAGATTCGTTGCACCCAGAGGCCAACTCTCTCTCCGTCTCTCTGGATGAC
The DNA here is from genome assembly GCF_000696425.1 of Galeopterus variegatus. Lineage (NCBI taxonomy): Eukaryota > Metazoa > Chordata > Mammalia > Dermoptera > Cynocephalidae > Galeopterus > Galeopterus variegatus. The sequence continues at coordinate 94,707 of NW_007729059.1, read as the reverse complement.
AGCAACATGTGACTCTTCTCCAGAACCCAGATCTCTTGTCATGAGCTGTAGCAGCTCTGAGGATCCTACACTAGAACTGTCATAGGTTTATACCACACTGAAAAAGTGAACTGACAGTCTCAGAAGAGACCAGGGCCCACAATGTTTCTGCCACAAGAAGTTATTTTCCCCTTGCTTCAGTCTTTATATGGAAATAAATTCACTAAAAAATGCTCAGTGCCTTCTAATCAGCAACTTACATCATAGAAGACAGAGAAAAACTGGCTTTTTCCAAAACAATGAAGCTAGAGTTGTATAAGTTCTAGTGGCATCAACAAGAGACGAAACAGACCTGGTCTATAGAAAGGACCAGAGGACATACTTCATCTTTAGAAATTAAAAGCTTCCTCCATGGGCACATACTGCAGCTGCTTCATTGTCCCTTAAAATTGGAGATGTGACAAAGTAACTTCAGTCACAGTCAAAGACACTGTTATATTAAAAAAGTCTGATGCTTTCTTGTATAATTTCTGTCAATGTTAAATTTCACTCATGGAGTATGTTATAATATTTGTATATCTTTCGTAGAATTTGCAGGAAAAATATTAACGTGTCAGTTTTATTCAAAGAATGATTTTACAATGTGTGTTTAAAAAAATAAATAAAAAAATAAAAAGACAATCAAAAACAAATAAAATTTTATACATCAATTGTTTGATAATTAACATAAGACTAGGAGAGTTAGAAAGCAATGTACTAGATAGAAGTAACTGGAAAATGCTTGCTTTATCTAAGTGACACTGCAGGACAACACTGAGTGTGTGGCGCAAATAATTCTGTTACTTAAATTTTTCCAGCAGTTCAAACTCTGTAAAAGACTACAAGAAACGGGAGTATAATTTTCTTGGGACACGCTAAACTGTTAAGACATAAAATTATAAAGCTAGTTGATAACAATAACAGAGCAAATCAAAGGAAACATGGTAAAAACCCAGCTAGGGTGGCTTTTAAGTCCATCTCTATTGGCTTCTGGCATACCCTTATTTAAAGGTTCATGAATATATAGGTCAGTAAAAATCTGGATGTACAGAACTGAAGAAAGTAATCTGATTATATAAATCAATTGTTTAGGTTCTACGGCAATAGAAATTCTCTGATTCACTTCTACAAATAACTACATAGATCTTCACAATGACCATATAGTCACTGAAAACAGAAAATTCAGTCAAATCTGTTATTTCATTAAGTAAAATCGCCCAAATAGTCATTCTTGGCTCAGCCAATGCAATCTGGATGAAGGAGAGATGTACCCCCGTCCTGAATAAATCCAAGAGACAAGCACAGATCAGCTCAACCAGGATAAGGAAATCATACAACTGTCAAATACAAAGATGTGTTCTAAATAGTTGTATACAACCTTTTTTAGGCATAGGAATACAGGGTTAAAGAAATCTATGTCTAATGACAGAAGCATTTTCATAAATTCAAACTTAATTCATAGACATCAACAGAAATACACCAAATGAACTCAATAGCAGCAAAAATATCATAACATAATTTCTGCCCGTTCTTACTTTACAATTGTGTACAAAGGGAGTCATGATTCTTTCCTGGACGGGAAAGTCCTTAGAGAGTCAAGTGCTCTAGACTCTCCTGCTGCACCACATTCTTATTCTGCATCTGTATTTCCTGTTTGCTAGTGGTAGAATACTAATTCCAACTAATTTAAATGAAAGCCCCACATAATGTAGCACTCTCATTTATTTAAACAAAAACTAGAGATAAGGAGCAAGTAAGGGATGGCCCACGAGGCTGCTCAAGCTCAGCTTTCCATTATTTAACAGAGAATTATTAGCTATGCATGGTAACCATTTGTTTTGTCTAATGTTTTTGAATTCCGATCAGAGCCGTTACTACTGTTTCTAACTTTGTACCTCCTTTGCAAGCTTTCACAAGCCCCTTATTACAGCCTGGGAAGGCTTCCTATCTGATGCCCTGCCAGATGCTGTCCTTTGGACACAATGCATCCAGGTTATTAGCTGGATGGGCACCATTCAGCAAGCTGTCTCACAATTCCACTGATCGTCATCTAGTAAGACTGAATTGCTGCCTTGCCCATGGCTTTTAGATTTGTATAATTAACCAAAATTAGCCTGATGTTTAAAACACAATGCCAGCCTACTCATTTATTTTTGGAAGAACACTTCAGTGAACACAATGAGTGGGCTGATTTGGAATTGCCAACTTAAACTGTCAAAGTTTTCCTATAAAATTACTGTATTTAAAAAAATTCAAATTCTATTAAGGACAATACCATTAAAAGAAAACTATGTGATAAGATAATCAGGTACCATACTATCTTCATTTTAATTCACTATTACATTCAACCAAGTTCTAGTATGAAATAATTCCACACAGTTCCTTGGGTGTGTATTATAAATATTATTTATATACAGTAAATCCTCAAAAAGTGTATAATGATTTTTGGTCACACAGCCCTACAAAAACATAGCATATACAAAATGACATCTGTAAACTCTATCACTCAGAAGTTCTTAATGTCAAAAAATTAAGTGCCAACTACATGCTTAACATTATAGTAGATTATATGTCGGATTAGAACTTGAGGGTTTTTTTTCTCTATAAAAACATAGCATATACAAAATGACATCTGTAAACTCTATCACTCAGAAGTTCTTAATGTCAGACAAAAAATTAAGTGCCAACTACATGCTTAACATTATAGTAGATTATATGTCGGATTAGAACTTGAGGGTTTTTTTTTCTCTACAACACTTCTGTGTACATTATATCAAATTTACCTTTATAATGATCCATGAAAACGTATTTGATTAACTACATTTTTCAGGGACCGAACAACAGAAAACCAAAATGATTTTCATAAAATCATTTCCATAAAAAACTGTCTATAAATAGCAAAGACAAAAGCTGAAATTAAAACTCAGCTCTCATTACTCCTGGCTATTTCTAGTTCCATCAACACTACTGTATAAGCAATAATGAATTTTAGAGTTTGCTGGACCTTGTTTTGAGTAATTTTAGGCAAATTCAACTCTGTGGCTCAGTTTCTTTCTTGTATGATGGTGACAATAACACCTACCTCATAAGGATCTAGTAATACATGAATATCTCATTAATTATGTGAACAGCACAAAGCATAAACAATACAAAATTAGGTGCTCTGTAAATGTTAGTTCACTCATAATTCATTCATTTCTGAATTCATTCAGCCAATATTAAGTCAGCATGTCTAAATGCCAGGCAATATTCTAGGCACTGGAGTGGACAATTTGGACAAAGTCTTTGCCCACATGGAGCTGTCATTCTAATAGGAATAATCAGGAAGAGTTTGGCTTGTGGCAATAAATGCCTACAAGGGGCTTCTCAGTCAACTTGTCCTCATCCCTCTACTGGTTACTGGGCACCAGCCAATTGCTCTGGAGCTCACAAAAAATGATTAGATTTGAATCCTGCCTGGCTGGCTCTTTTTCACTCTGTCTGCTCCTTTCCTTTTTTTCTATCCTGTCTTCTAGTCTCAACCATCTATGATTTAAAACAGTGTGCTTCAAATTGTGCCAAACACAGGAATTTAGCCAGGAAGGTGGCTGGGAGTGGCTTGGGGAAACAGGTCACTCAGCTATACCTAAATCAGAGCACTTGTCTCTATTTTATCTCTTTTATGCCTTCTAGTTAATATGCTGGACTTCCAGTGCAAGATTCTGGAGTGAATAACTTTAGTGCTAAAAGAATGTTTGGAGAAAAAAAAAAAAGTGTGCCATTTTAAAATATGCTCCATCCTTTAACAAGTTGGTGCACAGAAAAAAGAAATGAGTGTAGGGTAGGGGCATCTAGTATATTAAAAGAAACTTATGAGACATAAAAATAAAATGGAATATACTCATACGGTTCTTGATTGGATCCTGGTTTGAACTAGTCAGCTATAAAAAGGCATTTTGAGACAAGGAAAATCTAAATATGAACTGGGTATGCAGTAATTGTTAATTTTATTCGGTATCAGTATGATAGTATGTTATGTGGTCAAACGTGCTTTTTAGAGACAACTACTGAAATATTTAGAAGTAAAAAAGCCAAGATATCTTTAATTTTACTTTTAACAGGTTTAGCCCTCCCAAACAAGATGATATAAATATGACAGTCAATGACTATTAAATCTTAGTAATGAGCGTGCATTATATAATTCTCTTGACTTTCTGTACATTTGAAGTTTTTCATAATAAAAAGTTTTTAAAAATATATGCTCAGTACCTACGGGAATTTACAGGCCTTAATATGCCTTAAGTCTCCTTCAGTAACACAAGTTAAAACTATACACAGGTTCGGGGCCGGCCCGGTGGCGCACTGGATAGTGCGCCGCTTGGGAAGCGCGGCGGCGCTC
>NW_007729059.1:81578-89705 GCF_000696425.1 Galeopterus variegatus | reverse complement strand
GTGCATTATATAATTCTCTTGACTTTCTGTACATTTGAAGTTTTTCATAATAAAAAGTTTTAAAAAATATATGCTCAATACCTACTGGAATTTACAGGCCTTAATATGCCTTAAGTCTCCTTCAGTAACACAAGTTAAAACTATACACAGGTTGTTAGTTTTGTACTTAAAAATTATGTAATCCAATTATAGCACTTAAAAAAATATGTCAAAATGACTCACTAACAACCATAAAGAAAAAAAATGGCATCTTCATCCTCTCAGGCTACTATATTACAATACCTTAGATGGGGTAACTTACGAACAACAGAAATTAATCCCCCCAGCTGTTGAGTGTTGGACTGGACCTAGAGACTGACTTCTAATAAACAGAACACAGCAAAAGTGATGAGATGTCACTTTGGGTATTAGATTATAAAAGATTGCAACTTCCTGACTTCCTCCCTTAGCCTTTCTCTTCTTGCTTGCGTGCTTTGACAAAGTGAGCTGCCATATCGCACGCAAGGTACCCTATGGAGTGGCTCACGTGGCAAAGAACAACAGCTTATGGGGACCTGAGGTCCTCAGTTCAACCGCCTGCAAAGAACTGAATGTTGCCAACAACACTTGAGCATGCTTGGAAACAGATCCTTCTGCAGTCAAGACTTGAGACGACTGTAACCTGCGAGAGATCCTGTGTTACTTTGCTGGGGCTGCTATAACCAAGTACCTCAGACTGCGTAGCTTAAACAACAGGAATATATTTCTCATAGTTCTGAAGACTAGAAATCTAAGGCCAAGGTACTGGCGGGTTTGGTTTCTTCTGTCTTCTTGTGGAGATGGCCATATCCTCTTGGTTGCTCTCACATGGTCTTTCCTCTGTACACAGAGGATGCACGTCTGTATCCAAATTTCCTCTTCTTATAGGGACACCATCAAACTGAATTAGGGCCCACCCTAATGGCTTCATTTAGAACTTAATTACCTTTTTAAAGACCTTATCTCCAAATACAGTTACTTCTGAGGTATAGGGAGTTAGGACTTCAACATATGAATAGGGGAGTGGGAGATGGGGGGCAGAGGGGGTGGGAGATGGGGACAATTCAGCTCATAATGGACCCTAAAGCAAAAGACCCAACTAAGTTGCTCTTGGGTTCCTGATCTACAGAAAATGTGAGATAATAAATGTTGTTTCAAGCCACTAAATTTTGGGATAATTTATTATGCAGCAACAGAAAATTGATATGCCAGGTAAAACAGTAATCATCACTCACCATCTGGTAAAAAACAACTTTAAATCCATATGAAAAGTATTAGTAAACATAAACCCAAATTTTTATTCCATCTCTTCCTGGTTTTAAAAGTATATATACCTGAAATAGCATCCTTTGAATGCTAATAATTACTTAGCAACTGTCTTGCATGAACCTGGAATATACCCCACTGGTCTTGTAAACACCAATTCCAGGATTCAAATATCTCTCTAATAGGTTCTAGTTTGTTATTACTTCTGGTACCACTTCTTGTGCTTGCATCATCAAAATACAATATTCTGAAAAGTTTTAGGTTCATCAGTTTAGAGAGGATAGTCACCTCTGTTCCATATTTGCAGAATATTTTCATTTTTAGATTTATAATCACCTATTGGAATGGGAAATCCAGTATTTGTATCTCTATACTATTTATTTCCTTCCATTCACCTTTGTATACAAATCCGCCTTCAGCACTTGCCCACTTACGAACCATATCAAGGAAATTAGCATTTTTATTGCAACAAATCAGCTCTTTAGACTGACATCTACTTTTTATTCCATTGGATACATAAAATGAAATGATCCACATTATTTAAAGGCCAAAAATCATGCTCTCTACTTTGATTTCATTTCCACCCTGCTAATTACAAACTTGTAACTAGATTTTATAACTCAGAATTAAAAAAAAAAATCATTCCAATGAGGCCACCACTGAAACCTTTATGGAAAGGATTTCTAATTTGATAAATAAGGCAAAAATTATGAACATCCCAAATTTAGCTGTTTGATATACTAATTTCCAAAAATGTCTCTGTGCTTATGTTTTAGGAGATAAAATCTATCTTAGAAGACTGCTTTGTACACTGTTAAATGGATTATTTTTACTGATCTTACTTTTGGAGTTGGACCAAGCATTTAAATCTTTTCCTATTACTGTCAATATTAACAATCAATATGTCGTTACTGAACATTAATCAACGAAATCCAATTCTTGTTCACAAGCATTACCTTTCATTCAGTTCCCACCAGTATTTACATATGGGGAAGAGATTGTTTGTCTTCTCTTTTCTTTGACCTTTTCACTGTAAGTGATGTTTAGTTACTTTAATTTCTTAACATTTTTTAAAAACATTGTGTCCCATTGTGAGCAAACACTATAGAAGCACTGCCATTTCAACTTTACTTATTTCTAGTAATATATTTCTTGTTATTTTGAATCATTTTAATTTTCTTCAATATACTTTCCTATTGCATTTTATACTTATACTTCTATTTTTTCAAAATTTCCTTCTTTAGGTCTTTATTTCTACTATGTCTGGATATAACTTATAGCATAGAGAGAATAAACCACTTTATACACATAGAAACAGCTGTCATCCTGACACTCTCTGTAAGAAATTGTTATTCTGGTTATAAATTTGCTTCAAGGTTTTTTAACTGAAATGTTTTTTTTTCCTTTTTGTCTTTTTTTGTGACCAGCAATGGATCGCAACCCTCAGTGTCACGCCCGTACCGGACCGGGACCGGCAACGGGATCGCAACCCTCGGTGTTGTGCCCGCACCTCGCTCAGCCAGTGAGCGGCCGGTCTGTATGTGGGATCCGAACCCTCGGCGGGAGCGCCGCCGCGCTCCCAAGCGGCGCACTGTAGCAGTGTGCCACCGGGCCGGCCCCTTAACTGAAATGTTGTTTGGCATATTATAATGCCCACTAAATATTTGTTGCTTTATATAATAATATATTAACAAGAAATATGTAAAACGTCATTTAAAACCCTTATTATGATATACAACACATATCTTAAAAAGAGATCGAAAAAATTCCAATATTTTATAAAATGTTTTGCTATAATTCCTTGAACTTAAGACAAGTAAACAGATATGGTGTAGTGGGAGGGGGGAAGGAGGGGGGAAACAGGAACAGGTAAAGGGACATGAAAATCAACTACAATGTATATGAGAAGTTAAAAAAAAACTTGAAAAAAAAAAGTGTTAAAAAATGTTTTGCTACAATGATTTATGAAGTTGAAATGTAAAGACCTACATATAAAAACATATTTGTTCCCCCAGTTCTTGTCTGACCCTTGTTAGAGTCCAAAGCAATCCATTCCAGGTTGGTGGCCAGGGTACAAGGTTTCTCTTAGATTGTGGTTGGAAAGAGGTTGAGGGATCAGAGCATAGAAAATACTGATAAGGTCCTTTAAAAAGTCAAACAGCTGAGTTCCTGACTGTCTCCCAACTATGAGTGTAACCCAAAAAGTTTATGGAAAAATATAATTGAAAGATAAGAATCTTTCCATGAACTTTTTGAAGTACTTGGTATAGCTGTTGAAGGTCTTTGGACTGCTCAGGGCTATTTCCAGAAACTGGGCAAAAGAACAATAAAAGAAGTCATAATTCTGATATGATAGGTTAAAGTCTATAGAAAATCAGGATTTGATAGATAACCTTTTAGAATATATCTATTTTGTATACTCACAGCCTTCTAGACACCAGGGCTACAGTAGGGAAAAGGGACACAAAAATGATATTGAGTAATAGCTGCAGAGAACACTAAAATATATATTGATTTAGAGCTTTAGAAAGAATGTATGATATGAAACTAGGTTAACAATTAACTTCACGGTTAGTAGAACTTGAGAATTCTCAAAGTAAGAACAACTGAACTCACACCAAGCATTTTTCTGTTTTTTCCCCCCTAAAATTATTTTATTTTTTTCCTCTTTTTAAAAAAATTTAACTTAGAACTACAATAAGGAAAATTTTACGCCAACGACTACAAAATAATATACACCCATATATAATAACACCATAATGTTAACCAGAGGGAAAATCAAATTAGATATAAACATTTCTCAAAAAGAGGTTAAGTCCTTTTATAACCATTCATTCACAAGGTGAAATCCCTCATTTGGGCATATACAGGGAAATGATTTTATTATGATAGTCCTCAGATCAAACTGAGCATTGGAATCAATTGGATAAAAAGGTATCTAATCAGATCATTCTGTGAACGTTTTGGAAATCTAGAGACAGTGAGTGTTCAGGAACTCTCAGACAGTGACTCTGCTATCCCTTGGGTGGGGCCTACCTGTGCTAAGGCTGGCTTAGTGTAAGTGTGTCGTTTCCACCGCTAACCCATTAAGGAAATGCCTTAACAACAATACATATACGCCTAAAACGCTGACATTTTAAGTTATTTCTTACAATCACAAGTGATCTTTTTCTTCACTCTGAGACACTGCATTCTATGTGAGTGTTTTCTGTGCTTGTCATAAACCATGCAGGGTCTGGACTATACACTGAATAAGTTTCAGAGGTAAAGGAAAAGAGGAAGAGCTGAGTACCTGTCATGGGACTTCCTGACTGCCTCTCATGGTGGAACAGGCCAGTTTGGTGATCTACGTGTTAGATATCATCATTTCTGATTTTCCAGAGGTAATGGTTACAAACTCTTTCCTGGAAACAAAATGTGCCACCCACCAGTGACCTCTTCACACACGACCCCAGCCTGGTGGGTGCCCCTGACCTGCTCTCTGTGTCACAAAATCCTCTCCCTGGGAACAGGGCCCATCTTCAAAGATTAAAAAGTCACAGGCAAAGTCACAAAGGGTGACTTTGGTGCTCAAAGCCCTTCTTCTCACCACACCCTTCCCCCAGGTGAGGGGTTTGGCTCTACTGCGAGTCCTCCTAAACATCTACACACTCTTTCAAAAACTAATCCTATGAAATTACTGGTGGTTACAAGCAAACAGAGCAAGGGTCAAATTGCAGTGTGCCACTCAGCAATCTGTGATCTTGAATTAAACACGCACTGCCTCAGAGCCAGCTTCCTCTTCTGCAAAATGGGGATGGTATCTGCTTCACAGTTTGTTTGAGCTGAGACGAATGCTCGGCACAGCACTAGGGACACGGTCAGCACTCAATATTAATCCCTAAGTGCGTGTCACAGATTTGGACAAGTACTATATGGTAGTTCCACCCTTTATTTTTGATAAATTCCAGTTGATTTCATCTATATTATACATTACTATATTTATACATTATTATAAGTTTTTCTGTATATAGAAAACTTGTGATGCTATTTTTGACAGTATAATATTTAAATTGTCTGAAAATATTTTAACCATATCATTACCTACTCCCTCACAAAACAATCCTTTGTCCTATTTTACATTGTTCATTTAATGGAAGCACCTTAATTGTAAGTAATGTAAATTTCAATCTAATATTATAGTACCTGTACCTTCGTTCTAGCTTAAAAATTACTTTTAGAATTTCTCATTGATATAAAATGCACTGCTTTCTAACACCACTAATCAAATAATGATGAAATAAGTATTCTGATATTATATATATATTGACAAAAATATAAAATATTAACAAATCAATTTAAATATATCCACAAAAATTAAAACTATCAAAGATAACAGATAGGGGAAGGATCATTAAATTTTACCTGATTTTAGACATTCTACAAAATAAAAGTTTTCTTGAAATTTGATGTACCTTTGTCAAAGCAGGGGAAGGATCATTAAATTTTACCCCCTGATTTTAGACATTCTACAAAATAAAAGTTTTCTTGAAATTTGATGTACCTTTGTCAAAGATCAGATGGCAGTAAGTGTGTGGGTTGATTTCTGGATTCTCTATTCTATTCCATTGATCAGTGTGTCGGTTTTTATGCCAGTACCACACTGTTTTGTTTATAATAGCTTTGTAGTATAGTTTAAAGTAAGGTAGTGTTGTGCCTCCAGCTGTATTTTTTTTGCTCAGCATTGCTTTGGCTATGCGTGGTNGGGAGGTTTCGGTGATGGGCCATAATAATCAACCACATTGTATATTGACAAAACAAAAATTTAAAGGAAAATAAAAAAGAAATTTGATGTAATGACATATTTTCTAGAACTCAATTAATATTTAAGTTATATTGATATAAGAAAAACTTGTAGAAGGATAAAGAAAACAGGATGAATTGGGAAGTATATTTAAGTAAGAAAATAAGCATTGTCCTGAATAAAGTCCAGAAGCTCCCTAAGAGCCCTGCTTGGGAACCCTCACAATCAGACTCCAGCTGTAATACCTAATTTCCTTCATCCCTATGCTAATTTCTTGTGTGCATCCTATACTACAGAGACTAAATGCACAGATGCTTGTGAGATTTCTGGACTCTGGGCCCGTATCCATGTCATACTCTCCATCTAGAATGTCTTCTCCTGCCATCTCTGCCTGCCAAAATTCCTGGCCAGCCTGTAAGGTCATGCCCCAATGCCAGACCTCCACACATCCATCCCTGCTTTTCTGAGATGGATGAGCTCTCTTTCCCACACCCTCACCACTGGCATTACCGTGAATTTGTCTAACACATGTCTACTCTCCTCTACCAAAACCTAAGCTTCACTAAGGAAAGAAATTAGGCCATACTGACTAATTCATCTTCATTTCAGCACACACCCCCAGCAGAGGTACCTGCTCAAAGCAGCAACAGACACAGCCTGAAGGCATGCTCACAATGGCTCTGCTGTGGTCCTGCCTACCTGAGCCGGCTTCTCATGTCCATGTAACTCAGAACACACACAGACTGCAGCCCTACAGGAGCTATACAAGTAGTAGAGCTTATTACAGAATCAACCCATTTCATCCAGAAACACAGAAAGCACAGAACACATAGGACAATTTTATTCAGGTTAATATAACAAAAAAGTAGAGATGGGTCACTAAGACAGAGCTGGGCAGACCCAGGTGGGGTAAGCATAGGAAGGTCACAAAATATCCTACTGGACTCACATCCTCCTTACATCAATTACCAAAACATTTGTTTATTTAACACCTATTATTTTAAAAGATTCTTTGGAAGGATGAAAGAATATATATATATTTTTTTACCATCAACTTATTTATCTGTTTTCCAGCATCACTTAAGATGGTACCACATTTCTGGGAACTGACCCAAAAAAGCAGTATTCACAGTTATTCCTTAAGATCTATAAAAGATTCTAGATTGCAAAAAACAAAAACAAGTAATATTTTATTTTCTCTCATTATATTCAACAGTAAAAGAGAATGCTGTCTAATTAGAATCTTTTATTTGTTTTCTTTCTTCACACCGAGACATTATACTTTTCATAATCACATAATCATTGAAACCAAATAACTTCATTCTTAAGAAAACTATTGTTTTTATGATTCATTGCCTTTACGACTTCAATCTGCTCAGTAATAATCTGACCAATTAAAAAAAACACATGTGGCAGTAACATAAATGGAACATATGAAAAAGCTTTCTGATGCCATAAACAGAAGGAGGTCCGAATCAGCTGTCCATTTCATCTTATGTACAGAGAAAACTGACCAGCAGAATGAATGTTTTTATGGGTGGCTATTATTCTAAACAATATAAGCCTTAGGCCAAGTACACACAAAATATAACTTCATAATACTGGGAATATTTTTGTTTAAAATTCCAAATATCAAAAATTTAAGTGACATTAATGGCAATGATTACAGCCTGGCTTGCATTTTCTAGCATACAAATAAGAAAGATATTTTCTTTGTTTTACAGTATAATAGATGACTAGATAACACTTGAATATATTTATTTAGATATGCCCTATCCAATACAGTAGCCACTAGCCATAATGAAAAAATAAAATTTAAAAGTCAGTTGCTTAGTTGCACTAGCCACATTTCAAGTGCTTGACAGCCACATGTTGCTAGTGGCTACCATGCTGCATAGCACATCATGACCATTTCCATTAACGCAGAACATTCTATTGGACAAGGCTGTTAGACAATCACAGCAAAAAATTGTTTACAAATGAATGAGCCAATGAATAAATGACTTAGCTAACGAACAAACCAGTTAAAACATAAATTTCCACATTAAATGTGAGGAAGG
>NW_007729059.1:72532-80336 GCF_000696425.1 Galeopterus variegatus | reverse complement strand
GAATACTATAAAGCAATAAAAAAGAACAATTTTATATGTGACATGAATAAATCTCAAAAACATTATGGTAAGTCGAAGAACATACTATATGATTTGATTTATATAAATTTCTAGAACACACAAAACTAACACATTATAAAACAAAACAAAACCCAGATCAGTCAGTAATGGCCTCTGGAGGAAGATGGGGGGAGGGGAACACATGGGGAGATAGGAATGTGTTGCACCTTGATATTCCTATCTTTAGAATTTATAGAGTCTTTTTTTTTCTTTTAACAAAAATAAGGAAACAGTGTAAAATAAGAACAAATTAATTGTTAATTTAGTTTCTTCCTTATTAGCAAAGGCACAGCTAATTTAAAAATCAATAATGGCAAAATGAGGCACTGAAATATGACAAAATGATCAAATGACTCCTGTGGATGTCTTAGAACAAATTGCAGAGTGATCAAAGGGCTTTTTCTGCAGAACTACACTNATGACTTAGCTAACGAACAAACCAGTTAAAACATAAATTTCCACATTAAATGTGAGGAAGGGTCATAACTGCCTAGTTATCTTTTTATCCTTAATCATTATTGTCTTTAATCATTAAGTTTCTCCACTTAAACGAATGAACAAAAATATTTATGCAAGTTTAAAAAGAGTCCACATTTTCTAATTCTAAAAAATATCAAAATATGTAGGTATAACAGAACAATTTATAGCATTCAAATTAATCTTAGAATTATTTTTAAACACACCTATGTATTTAAAAGTCACACACTATACATCTATCAATTGGCTCAATTGAAAAAGATGGACAACACAAATGTTGGTGAGGTTGTGAAGAAAAAGGAACTCTCACGTACTGTTCGTGGAAATGTAAAATGCTGTAACTACTTTACAAAAATGTCCAGGAGTTTCTTCTAAAACTAAACACATACCTACCCTATGGCCCAACAATTTCCCTCCTAGATATTTACCTGAGAAAATACAGACTTATAGTAGAACATTCAAAGAAGCAGTCTATCGACAGTAAAAGACTTAAACTGTGGCATATTCGGACAACGGAATACTATAAAGCAATAAAAAAGAACAATTTTATATGTGACATGAATAAATCTCAAAAACNGGGAACACATGGGGAGATAGGAATGTGTTGCACCTTGATATTCCTATCTTTAGAATTTATACAGTCTTTTTTTTTCTTTTATCAAAAATAAGGAAACAGTGTAAAATAAGAACAAATTAATTGCTAATTTAGTTTCCTCCTTATTAGCAAAGGCACAGCTAATTTAAAAATCAATAATGGCAAAATGAGGCACTGAAATATGACAAAATGATCAAATGACTCCTGTGGATGTCTTAGAACAAATTGCAGAGTGATCAAAGGGCTTTTTCTGCAGAACTACACTCCCCATTAGCCTCTCACCATCCACTGTCAATCAATACCCGGGTTGATCAGGGATCAATAAGGCACAAAAATTCTATTTATCTTGCTGCAGAGAAATTATAAATGCTATTGCAAATATGCTATGTCTTATATAACATAAGGCTCTCCTATTTAAACTTTATCCTTAATGAATAACCAACCTGTATATAGATTTCTATGTAATTTACTACCTCCTGCAGTTCTTGAGTAGTCACGAAATGATAAAATAAAAATTCCCTCATTTGCAAAACAATGAAAAAAGTGCAAAGCATTTTTGGTATAATTGGAATAACAAAAAATTCTGGTACATATACATTGAAAAGGAAAATATGAAATCATTCATTTTCCATCTAATTAATTCAGATACATGCTTCACTTTTTCTCAATTTTTGATATAGACTGAACATCCTTTGGATCCAGGAAGAAATAAAAAAACTTTTTCTCCTCCATTCTCCTCAGGATAAAACAGTCTTCTATTAAAGCCAGTGAAAAAAGGAAGCAGCAACAGTCAAAAGAGCCTTTAAGAAGCTGAGGGAGCAGCTTTTCCCAGCAGAGCTAGAGTCTAGAGAGGGCATGCTGGGTCCCACCTGCTGTCACAATCCACTTGATCATTTCCCAATTATCTGATTTTCTTTAAAAAAAAAAAAAATAAAAATCACAACTTGCGAAACTCCTCTGGAAAACCCCCAAAATAAGAAAAGGCTATATTTTTTGGAGAACTTTGGGACAACTTTTTCCAGTACTTGTGCACACACAAGCTCCTCTCTAAGGCCAAGAGCAGGAGTAACAGAAGGGAAGAGATGGATTGATGGGTACGAAGTTACAAGTAGACAGGAAGAATAAGTTCTGGTGTTCTAGGCTGACTAACGCTAATAACATATATTTCTTTTAAAAAAATTTAAATTTATTATTAGCATATTAATTCTTACAAATCATGATGTTTCTATATGCCCTTCACCTGACCTATCACTTCCCAAACCCCCTCCTTCCCTCCCCCATCTCTAGTATCCTTAGGTTTGTTCTCTCCTCCTGACAGTTCAACATATTGTTGTGGTCTTTTCTTTCTTCCCTTCATTCCTTCCTTCTTCCCTGCTTTCCTTCCTCCCTTCCTTTCTTCCTAGTAGCCAGTTATGAGTGAGAACATGCAGTATTTCTCTTTCTCTGTCTGGATTATTTCACCTAACATAATTTTCTCCAGACTCGTCCATGTTGTTGCAAATGGCAGAATTTCATTCTTTTTTATGGCTGAGTCATATTCCATTGTGTATACATACCACATTTTCTTTATCCAGTCATCTGTTGATGGACACTTAGGTTGGTTCCATATTTTGGCTATTGTAAATAGAGCTGCAATGAACATGGTAGTGCAAGCATACCTTTGACACATGATTTCCATTCCTTTGGTTATATGCTCAGTAGTGGGATTGCTAGATCATATGGTAGCTCTATCTGTAGTTGTCTGAGAAACCTCCGTTGATGGACACTTAGGTTGGTTCCATATTTTGGCTATTGTAAATAGAGCTGCAATGAACACGGTAGTGCAAGCATACCTTTGACACGTGATTTCCATTCCTTTGGTTATATGCTCAGTAGTGGGATTGCTGGATCATATGGTAGCTCTATCTGTAGTTGTCTGAGAAACCTCGATACTGTTTTACATAATGGCTGTGCTAATTTACAGTCCCACCAACAGTGTAGAAGAGTTCCCCTTTCCCTGCATCCTCACCAGCATTTGTTATTCTCGGTCTTCTTTAAACAGGTAGAAAAGAGGATCTTGACTATGATCACCACAAGATAAATGTTTAGATGATGGATATGCTATCTACACTAAGTAAATCACTACAATATAGGCATGTACTGAAACAACACGCTGTACCTCACACATATGGTACAATTAAAAATTTTAAATATAAAAATAATTCCTGAGCAAAACAGCACCTTGTGCATGCATGAAAACATATGACTTACAGCTAGGAAAAGTTGAAACTCTCAGGCATTGACTCAGTTTGGGGATGTAGAACTGAACAACATTGCTACTCAAGAAAGGTGAACACTCTCTCAGGGACATGAATGTTTTATAAAAGCTCACAGAAGTTACAGATTCAATACGTCTTCTGGCTGTTCCAGCTGCTTTTACTGTATATGCCAAATAATCAGCTGCTCCCAGAATGCTGAGAGAGGAGACTTGCAAGAGCCAGAGTGCCAGGGAAAGGATTCTGAGGGTAGACTAAGGGGAAGGGCAAAAATTTATTCTATTTTAAAATGAAATGGTCTGGGACAGTCATCTGGCCAGCAATGTGTGCCACACTACTGCCTTATATTTATTTACATAGCACTTTACAGTTTAAGACATGTTTCCACAAACAATTATATTTTGCTGCATATCAAGCGCTGTTCTAGGCAATGTTACCTACATTTTCCAAAAAAATAGAAATAAATCAAGCAACTGCCTATGAAAACAAAAGGTAGAATAGGGGCTTAGATGTACCCCTCTTTTGTGACTCATCAGATCCCTTGGTTATGAATTATTATGCATATTTTATAGCTCTGTTAAGCTCCCTTGAAATCAGGGATTCTGTTGTATTCATTTTCAAATCCAGTACCTATTTCACCTCCTCCAACTGAGTGAATTTTCAAGTAAATCAATTTATCACTCATATATCTGAGGATAAGTTTATCAAGTCTATTCTTTCAACATATCCTGAAGTTTAAAATACTAACCATAAACTGGACAAGTTTTTCTGAAATATGACAGACCACAAAGCAGTAAAGTTTGAATCCCTCTGTAGGAACACAATAGAACTCATTTTTCAGTAATGTTTTTCATTCTGTCAGCTGTGGACTAAGAAGAATAATATTAAATGTTTAAGTCCCAAAATAAGAAAACACATATTAATGAGGAAGTTTCTATTTTCCAATAAGATCTAACAGATGGTTTCCAAACACATATCATAGAGTTAAATGCATAATTTCACCCTATAAATATGCTGCAAATCACTAAAAATAGATTATAGCACATATACTTTATGGGGTAAATAAAATAATAAAAGGAATTTTATGGTGAATAACTCATAGTTAAGAGATAATATTTGTTTACAACTATGTGTCTCTTTTAATAGAATTAATGGATTAAATGTGACAGCTTTATTATTAACACTATTTCCTTAATTTACATGGTAATATTTTAACATAGCATAAGAGGAAAGGCTTTCCTCTTAATATAAATATTTTTGTGACAGTTTAGGGGTTTTAAATTTAAATTTCTATTTCTACCTCACTAATAAGAAACCAAGTTATATTCAAACACTAGGAGAGTTAGCTATTGTATTAGGTAAAAAAAAATGCAAAAAGATAAAACTTGGCAAAGAGAAATGACAACTATCTTTGAAGGAATTTTTCTACTTAAGATGGTTCTCTCTCTTGAATTCTCTCTTGGATCAGTCACTTTAAACAACTTCAGGTCCAATTTCCTATAGCAATTAAAATGGGTTGTGTACTACTGGGTGAAAGTGAAATGGTGCATTAAGGAAGTCAATCAGTTATACTATATTATATTTTTATTATGCTTTATAATTTTAAATACAGTTGCCCAAAATATTAACTCACAGGTTCATATGAGGATCAAATGAGATTGGAAGGCAACATTGAACAAATGAAGAGACTTGGAGAACTTGACAGATGTGTGCATAACAGAGCAACTACTAAAATTTCTTTCCTATCTAAAGCACAAGAAACTGTACTTTATGAATGCCTTTATACACAAAGCACAAAGCCAAACATGACTAGGTCATCACTTCAAGAGCTCATATTTATGTCTGTTTAACATACACAATAATCTAGAGATGGTGCGGCCACTATTTTGGGGTGGGGGCCCAAGGTAGTGGAAATACTTAGAACAAGTTTCTTCCCCAAAGGATAGTAAAGTCACAAGAGATGACAACAAATGTGTTTTTAAGGATGGTGGGTCCTGCTGAATGAAGGAAACTTTTAAATAAGGTTGTGTACAGGAGAACTAGTATTAAGCTCAGCTCTGCATCATAGAGGAAAAGGACATTTGAAGGTACTCTAAAAGAGAAAAAACATTTTAGGACTGATACACAGAAGAACCAGAGAGGATGAGACACCCCAGGTGCAGGATTAGAGGAAAGCACAAGGCAGCAGGCCAGAGACTCTGGAGAAGAAAACTACGGTTTTCTAAGTTGTTGCCTGTGAGGTTTTTAGGATACAATGTCCTTCTTTTATCTCCACTATAAAACATTCATGAAAATTTCCACTGTTTGGGTTTTTCAGAGGAACCCGAAAAGTAAGTTCCTCGTCCAGGAGTCCTTCAAGCTTGAGAAGGGCATCTGTTGAACTATGGGGACAAGAGGCCACTCTATTTTTTCTAGAATGTCTCAAATATAAGTGTGTACAAATGCACTGGCAACATCCATATTAAAATCTGTGCTTTTATGCATTATGGGGAAAATTTTCTAAAGAATAATAAATACTCATTTTGAATGCTAGAAATACTGTAGGAAAATTTGTTGCATATATGAATCCCAATGATCCTAATCAGTATGTTCTCCACTGAAATCCCCAGCATATAAAATTGACATACGAGAGTACTTCAAAAAGTTCATGAAAGCATTTGTATTATCTTTTAATTCTATTTTTCCACATACTTTTTGAAGTACCTTCGTATTTTCTTGTGGTAGGTGAACTTAAATCATCGTATGTTCTCCACTGAAATCCCCAGCATATAAAATTGACATACGAGAGTACTTCAAAAAGTTAATGAAAGCATTTGTATTATCTTTTAATTCTATTTTTCCACATACTTTTTGAAGTACCCTCGTATTTTCTTGTGGTAGGTGAACTTAAATCATCTGACTCCTTCCTTATTTATCTCTATCATAGTAATTATAAAATTTGTAGAATGTGTTAAATGAACAATTAGATGATAGTACCTGACACATCACAGGCATTTAATAAATACATGGTAAAGAAGTAATAAATTATCAAACAAAAATATAAAGATTTTTTACGGGGGGGGAGATAAAGGAGAGAATGAGAAAGGGCATCACAGGGTTTAAAAAAATACTATCTAAGTACTATAAATGAATATGATACAATTATTTAACCATAATTAATAACCAAAATTATTTAACAATGAGAATTAACAAAACTTTTGAGATACCTCTTCCTAAAATACTTACATGGAATTATGCTAGAATATAGATTTCATTCCCATATATTTTAATCATTCTTCTTGCATATGTCCTCAATTCTTCCTGCTACCTACTGCTCTCTTCACCATACTTGTCCATCAAAATCCCTACTCTGCTTAAATCCAAGGCTCCACCTGCTCCATACATGTACCCATGCAGCTGAACATGGTTAGATAAAACTCAACTAAGATGATGGGTCTTGGTTTAAGTTGACGATCAGCAAATGCAAGTGAACTTTTAGTATGGTCCCAAAATCTCCCAGGCGCAACAGTGCATTTCCCTAGTCTATTCACTCTCATATGGACCTAGAGANAAATCTCCCAGGCGCAACAGTGCATTTCCCTAGTCTATTCACTCTCATATGGACCTAGAGAACTATTTATATCTTCCCGTTTAAATGAGAAAACAAAGGTGATTAGAAGAAACCTCTAGTAAGTATCCACCAGCACAAATACCCACCTGCACCTCAGCCCATATACTCTGCGTTCTCTTGGGTTTCTACAGATGACCCAAAGACTCTCCCAACTAATGCCAACATTCCCCTTATATATTCAATCCCCACATTCTCATGCCTGCTCAGAAATGGTGTTCTACCTTAATTTGTTCCTTTTGGCTCATTCCCATTAGCATATAAGCATGCTACTATTTCTTTAAAATAATTTTTTTTTCAAGAAAAGAAAGAAAGATCATGATCCCACTCATACTCATGATCCCACTCTCCGCACATGGTTGGCCACAGCAAAACTGTTCTTACAAAGGTCACCAATGACCTTCACAGTCTAAATCCAATGGATGATTCTTAATTCTCACCTTATCTGACCTATAACCTGCAGCATAAGACATGTGATCACGCTCTCCTTCCTGAATCATGTTCTTTGCTTGCTTTCCCAACACGATGAGCTTCCTGTTTCCCTTCTAATACCTAGGCTATAACTAACTTTCCCATCTCTTTTGTCAGATCCTTCTTATCTTCCCAACTGTGCTGGATTGCTCTTGGGCCTTTTCTCTTCTCTATTCTCTTGGTAACCTCACCCATCTCGGTTCTTATGATTCTCAAATTTATATCTCCAAACCAAACCTCTCCCCAGATTCTGAAATATAACTGGCCAATCAACATATCTATTTAAATGTCTAACAGGCACCTCTAACTTAACGTAACCCACCCCCAAACCAAACCAAA
>NW_007729059.1:69144-70943 GCF_000696425.1 Galeopterus variegatus | reverse complement strand
CAACTATTCTTAAAAACTGTAGTCAATAAATTTACAATCAATTATACTTTAAAAAAGGTAACAAATACTCAAAACTCATCATTTCCTAATTATTTTACTACATTCCAACTTTATGTTCCTCAGGTTACTTACATTTACTTTATAAGTATGGTGGAAATGCTATATGTAATCTCTTCCCAACTTTGGATTCAGTAACATCACATTGATAGCTTCAAATCAGTTGCTGTGGGATTTACACCACAGATATCAGCAAACACTAAAAATCAGAGCCTTTCTCCTGTCCCCACCTCTCAGAGCCACTTGTTAAACATTTATCATTACCAGCACAGCACTGATTGTCTGTCTGACTCTACTATGCTATATCCCAGCACCTAGAATAGCATGTGGCATACAGTAGGCACTAAAATATGGAAGAAATGAAAGAATAAATTTCTCTGAAAGTCACTTGCAAAAGTATAATGGGGAGACAGAAACCGCAAAACTATAATATATTCTCATTTGACAAGTCATATGTGGTTTTATATGATGTTTTCCCTATTAAATAATGCTACATTAATTGAAATAAATGTCTCATAAAATGATTCAACTTAGCTACAGCTGGCATTTTTCCAAACAAATAAGCAGATTTTCTAAGTTGAGACATTCTTGCTTCAGAGTTATGTTTAGTTTTGCATTTCAGTAAATCTATAAAAGGGTTTTTTTTTTAAAAGAAAGCATATGTCTTTAGTTAAAGATCAGTAGCACAATTAAATATTACTAAAGAAAAAACATTTTTTTTTAACTTTTATAATGATTCACCTTTGAACTACTAGAAGCTGTAAGCACAGACAATACATGCATCATTAACCCACAACAAACAAAATTAACACTTTTCAAAGGCAAGAAATAGTAAATAGTTCCCTTAATTACTTGTTTAAATGATCCAGGACTATTTTATTATCAACTGCTGGGAATAAGCTATACCAAAATGAGATAAAACAGGATGGATAATTTACCAGAGAAAGGAAACATTTCAGTATTTAGAAAGTCCTTGGGCTACAGTCCAACATTTATCTTGAGAGTATTAANACACACACGCAAATGACCTTTAAGCATACTTAGTCATGAAAAACTTCAAATTTTAAGTAAGCCCATTTCACTCGGTGCAAGTTTTGATGTATAAAAACTTTTTGAACCATCCAATGTGTAATATTTGTGAGAAAATTTACCAGATGGATGATAGTGGTGAGCCTTGGTATGTTCCCTAATAGACCTTATATTGACTGACAACCTTTCAATTAACATTTCGTAAAATAAAAACAATAAAATGTTGTAAATTTAGGAAAATGCTAAAATCCCTTTAAATCCTGTGAGGTAGATATTACTGGCCGCCCTTTAAAAATAAAAGAAAACTGACCACACAGTCAGGAAGGTGGGAAAATGGGCCCTAAGGCTTTGATTCTGAATTTTCTAGTCTTTCCATTGTACTATGCTGAGCTCGCAAGTGTTCTCTGCATATCATTTTTTAAACTTTATTTGCTTAGAAGTTTGCTTTGACCTTCCTTACTGCAGCCTGGCTTTTTCCTTCCTGTATGTATTCTGCCTTGCAAAGATAGTAAACACATCCCCAGGCAAAGCAATTCTCTTGCTAAGCTCAACAGTCAAAACTAAGATCCCTATATCCTATGGCTAGCACAAATTTGTGAGTTTTATGAAAATGGCTAATATAACCTGAGTATTACATCTTTTTCTAGGAGGAAAAAACAGGAAATGGAAGGGTCTCATTCACAGAAGCTGCAAATATTCCAACTTCTATTAGA
>NW_007729059.1:66962-69032 GCF_000696425.1 Galeopterus variegatus | reverse complement strand
TTCTGCCTTGCAAAGATAGTAAACACATCCCCAGGCAAAGCAATTCTCTTGCTAAGCTCAACAGTCAAAACTAAGATCCCTATATCCTATGGCTAGCACAAATTTGTGAGTTTTATGAAAATGGCTAATATAACCTGAGTATTACATCTTTTTCTAGGAGGAAAAAACAGGAAATGGAAGGGTCTCATTCACAGAAGCTGCAAATATTCCAACTTCTATTAGAAAGAGAACATGTATTTTATTATTGGAGCAAGTGCCCAGTATTGCAATTCCACACACAACCCCAAGAATCACAAACTCTACTGAAAGCAACTAAGAATGTATTCAGATAAGAGAAACAACAAAATGACTATGTTTTAGTCAGTTTTGTGTTGCTATAACAGAATTACCTGAGACTGGGTAATTTATAAAGGAAAGAGGTTTATTTGGCTTACGATTCTGGGACAGCTGCATCTGGCACGGGCCTCAGGCTGCTTCTACTCATGGCTGAAAAGCAGCACACAGCGAGAGAGGAAAGAAGAGAGAAAGTAAGAGAGAGAGAGGAGGTGCCAGGGTCCTATAAACAACAAGCTCTCACGGGAACTAATAGAGCGAGAACTCACTCATTACTCCCCCCTCCCCCAGGGAGAGCATTAATGCATTCATGAGGGATCCGCCCCATGACTCAATCAGTTTCCAACACTGCCACATTGGAGATCAAATTTCCACATGAGTTTTGGAGGGGACAACACATCCAAACTCCGTCAGACTAGATGGGGAAAACATCTTCAAAAGTAACTTGATCACATTGTTTGAGGTGGAAATGATAGAAGAGCAAGTGTGACACGAGGGAGACGCATCCACCTTTCCACACTTCGCCAGAAATCAAGTTTCTGTTGCAAGTAGACTATTTTTTAGCACAGTATTAAGCTTGGCCATTTTAAGTTCAGTAAAAAATATGATCATTCTTTCAGATATATAGCCATGCTTGAAATATGAGACTTTGCATTTAAGAGTTTTATTCAGCATTGCTCATGGAAAGGTGTCCTGTGTTTACTACGCACATAGTTTTATAGGTGTTTTACCATTGTTGGGAAAATAGAATAGTTTGGTAAGGGCCCTTGCTGGGTCCAGTTGGGTATGGTTTTAGCACATCCTTTGTAAGCAAATTGTGCGTGAGTGTGTGTGAGTGTGTGTGTGTGTGTGTGTGTGTGTGGAGTTAGTGCACATGCACACCAATGTATCTTTTTAGTTTTGTTGCTATTATTGTGTTCTTCAGAGAGAAAGAGAGTTTTAGTGAAGCAGGCAGGCAGGCGTCTGCCTCAGGCATCCGCCCAACACAGCCATGCTTTTCCAACCTATGGCTTCCAAGGACCTTTTGGCTGGTTTCCTAGCTGATAGTCCTGTGTGTAAGGGGTCTGGCGACCCAGCCTGGTATGTGAAGGGTTTGTGACCCAGTCTGTAAATGGGCTTGAGGGGCCTGTGAGCTCCAGACCCAGCCCTAGCTCGACAATTGGCCCAGTTAGTGCAGGATTACCAGCAGGTAAAAGAGCCCAACAACTGGCGTGGTCGCCTAGCTTTACAATTGGCATCACGAACAGGGTAAGAGTGCTACAACTGGCGACACTGGCAGGATTCCAGACATTAGCCTTAGCCAGAGTGCTATAACCACTAAATGGTAAAACAAAAATTTGACACAAAAATTATATTTTTGACACACAAAATTATATCTTATATTGATATTTTACAATTCACACAGTAAAAAAAATTGAGGACCTAAAACCTTCATTTAATACAATATTTAATAAAATACTTTAAAACTACATGCATGTCCATATCTTAAATACGAACTTGATGCTATAAACAATCACTTGCAAACAGTTTTGTAACTTCCTAGAAAGGAAACTCCATTTGGAAGTTTGAAGTGAGAATTAAATATATGACTTCTGTAATGGATTGAATTATGTCCTCCCAACACTCACTGAAGCTTGAATTGTGAACCCAAAGTTTTATGCATTAGAAACTTGGCTCCCCACTGTGACTGTTAAGAGGGTGGGAAATCCTATTGTGGTAATTGGAAGGTGGAGCCTT
>NW_007729059.1:64077-66019 GCF_000696425.1 Galeopterus variegatus | reverse complement strand
CACTGTGACTGTTAAGAGGGTGGGAAATCCTATTGTGGTAATTGGAAGGTGGAGCCTTGAAGAGGTGATTGGATGGTAGGACCGTATAGTAGTGAATGGATTAAAAATGGTGGTCAAAGGCATGGTTTTGAGGACTTTAAAAGGAAAGGAGAGTCTGTCCCAAGAGTCTCCACCGTCTTGCAATGTGAGACCCCTGGGTCACTGTCACTACCACCAGATGGACTTTGGACTTCTCAGTCTCAGAAACTGTAAGCAATAGATTTCATTTTCTTTATAAATTACCCAGTTCTAAGTATTTTGTTATAAGCAACAGGAACGGACTAATATTAAAAGGAAAATTAAATTTAAAGCCTTCCATTACAACTCATTAATCACAATTGCAAATACTATCCCTATTTCTGATATCAAAATAAATAACCACAATATTCTTATAACTAAGAAAGCACACATTTAATAATTACACAAACATCTTTACGTGGTAAACGTTTTGAGAGTTTTGTACCATGAAAATGATGTAAGATCTCCATAATGTAAAATTCTAACATGAAAACATGTTCTGCAAACACTATACAATAAGTGACAATTATGTACTTTTAATGTCGAATGCTCTTGATTATCTATAATCCAGGCAAACAGAAGTTTTAAATAACCAGTGTTTTGACAGTATCAAAGTTGCTATGAGAATTTATTTTTAAAAAACAGCTTTTGCAGTATGTCATGGGACCAGAATAGTTTGGGCCAGCATTCCATCTCCTCCTACATCGAGGGCTTTCAAATCAGTCACTCAGATCTACCAGTTACTCATGAAGACCAATAGGATCTTCCCAGGATGGACTGTGCCCAGCTCTTAGTTACTCATTCATTCGTTCAATGGCAAATCATAGCCACTCTTGCTAGTCTGAAGCTGTCACTGTGCCTGTGTCCACCTGCCAGGCAACATGGTCTGCGGTGTTATCTCTGAGCTACCATGTTCAGTTGTTTTAGTATTCCTGACTGTTGCACTCCTAAATAAAACTGGAGAAAAATAAAAATAAACTATTCTGGAAAACTATGAACCCCTTACTTTCTATCTAGAAAATAAGTGATGTTCCTTCACAATGATTTTTTAAGGTTGCAAGAGATCCCAGAACACTTTCTGAGTATTTTTCTTGATGTAGCTTACAAGGATGTTTTGTATTCATATAGCTCTGAAAATTAGGGTTTTTTTTTAGACTCTGATTAACCAAAACACTTCATTTGACAAACAGTATAAAGAAATTGAAGTATTTATGAACAATCAATAAAATACTGTTTTGCTTAACATAACATACTCCATTCTGAGGACTTTAGTGTTCTATTAGAAAACTAACTTACAAGAAAGCCTCTAACCAAAGAAGAACTTCAGAATCCACCTTTGAGAGCTTTATATGAATCAATTACTATTAACAAATCTTAATGTTATCATGTACATTTTGATCTATATGTTATCACAATAAATAACTAAAATTTATGAAAAAAATGCTAAAATACAGTTTTAACAATGCTGATAGTACTGTAAATTGTACTACATTTATGAAAACAGTTTTGTGATATACGATTTCAAAAATTCTTACTCTGTCTTCCAATCCACCTTTTTGGAACTCATTCAAGAGTCAATTCAGACAAATATTTATATACAAATATGCACATTCCACGTGTTATATGAGAAAATACCAATTTGAATGGTCAGAAAGAAATATTAAACACATTATGAAACACGATACATGGTATAAAGTTTTTTCAAGAACTAAAAGTATTTTCCATATTGAAAATGCTTATGATATGTTAATGAAAAAGCAGAAAACTACTGTAATATAAAACATGATCTCACTTAGATTCAGTATATGTGTGTTACTTAGTATACATACACACACAAAGATCTGGAAGGAAACATAAACTATTCATAGTGGTCATTTGTGGTATG
>NW_007729059.1:57968-63404 GCF_000696425.1 Galeopterus variegatus | reverse complement strand
CATACACACACAAAGATCTGGAAGGAAACATAAACTATTCATAGTGGTCATTTGTGGTATGGTTGAATAATTTTGGTTTGCTTATGCTTTAGTTTTCTATATATTTGTTATGTATAATTATAAAAATAAATATATTTATATATTTATACTGAATATGTATTATTTTTATTTCCTATGTATTATTCTAGTAGACAATTATTTACTTTCTGGGAAACCACAACCCATGTAAAGGTAGCTTTAATTTGCTGTGTACAAATTTCTATAAGGTACTGAATTAATACAAGTGCAAGTTCTTATGGGATTTGGGGGGAAATACTTTCTTAAATATTTTTATGAAAGAGACGGGATGGAGAAATTGGTAGAACTTAACATATAAAGTGCTACTTGGTATTTTGAGAAATAAGAATCAATAGGTATCTGAGAAATGCTCTCTATTCGATTTGTTTTAAGAAGGACATTTTTATAATTAGCCAAAATTATGTTTAGACTTATACAGGTTTTTGATTTATGAATGTGATTCCAATTTGACCCTATATATTTATACTTCTCATTATTGTAGGAAAACATGCATTTTGTGTTCCAGCATTCCACTTAAACTGCCCTCCATTAGTATTTTTTAAAGGAAAATCAGTCATTACTGCTTAGGAATTTATTGACTCTATGACGCTAGAAATTCAATTCATATGTTAGAAAGATTCTCATAAAAGATAGAGTCATTTGAATGTAAAAGACTATTTTTAAATTTTGCAGTTACAGAGCTGGCTGGTTAGTTCAGTTGGTTAAATAGCTGTGTTGATAATACCAAGGTCAAGGGTTCAGATCCCCGTACTGACCAGCCACCCCTACAAAAAAATAAATTTTGTGTTTATAGAAATTAAGACAATATCATCTCATTAGTTTCCTTCATAATTGCAATATCCCAACAAAATATAACTAAACCAGGTTGCCTTGTATCTATTTTGAGCAACTCATAAAAAGGTTAGAAGCTACATAAAAGAAAATACAGTATAAATGGCATGCTTATAATGAAGACGCAGGCAGGGAGGATGAGGATTTGAGTATGAGAAACACTGAGACAAGCCAAAGAACAACCTGAAAGAGAAAGGTATTTAGGTTTAATTTTCCTTGAAAAACACATCGTAAATCATTTAAGCACTGTTTTAAATATATGTACAAATGAAGAAGTATTACGGTCACAAATGAAAATCTGACAGATCTACGGGAAAAGCTTAAAAAAAATTAAGTCTACCTCATTTTTTAAAAAAAGTCCTCAATCCCAAGGCTTTTCTAAACATTATATAATCTAAAAATGTCTGCATCTGTTTTCATTCCACGAATTTCTCACTTCCAACCTCTACACAGTTCTATCAAGAACAAATCTAAGTCCCAGTGCAAACAATGGCCAGCTGATGAGACCCTCATCTACCCCCATTACATTATCATCGTATATGCTCCATTATTAACCAGAGAAACTGTATAATGCAGACAGATTAGCCATCTTTGATTGGATAAAGAACCATCCTGCTTTTTTTAGGTTCCACATATAAGTGGGATCACATTGTATTTGTCTTTCTGTGTCTGGTTTATTTCACTTGGCACAATGTCCTCAAGATTCATCCATGTTGTCACAAATGACAGGATTTCTTCCTTTTTTAAGGCTGAAGAATACTGGATAATATGAATATTTGATATTCACACACACATGANCATACACACACAAAGATCTGGAAGGAAACATAAACTATTCATAGTGGTCATTTGTGGTATGTTTGAATAATTTTGGTTTGCTTATGCTTTAGTTTTCTATATATTTGTTATGTATAATTATAAAAATAAATATATTTATATATTTATACAGAATATGTATTATTTTTATTTCCTATGTATTATTCTAGTAGACAATTATTTACTTTCTGGGAAACCACAACCCATGTAAAGGTAGCTTTAATTTGCTGTGTACAAATTTCTATAAGGTACTGAACTAATACAAGTGCCAGTTCTTATGGGATTTGGGGGGAAATACTTTCTTAAATATTTTTATGAAAGAGACGGGATGGAGAAATTGGTATCCTGTGTATGTGTGTTTTAACTTCTCTCTCTCTTTTTTAATCTCTAGTGCTTTGTCCATATTGTTTGCCTCACCACACAGGTAAGTTGTAGATCAGTGAGAAAGATGGTTGGGCTTAAGGGTATCATGAAGTCATGACACTATGTTAATGTACAGTAACTCAGCAGGAAATCTGGATATTTTCTCATGAAAGTAGAGGTGGGTGTTTCAAGCATGTGATTGTCACTTATCAAGTGTGCTACCACATAAAAAGGGAAAGATCAAAACAGATCTAAACAATACAATTTATTCATCAGGGAGAGAAAACCCATACTTTTACTATTGCTGTTAAATAACCAAGCTGGTAGTAAGTGGGAAAGGAATTTTTTCCCAATGGTTGTATCAACAAAACCACATTATCCCCTCCCCCACCAAACACCTATGTAATCAGATGATTGATTATCCTTTAATATATTCAGAGGTAAATCTTTACAGTATATGTTATCTAAGATCTTGTTTTATTTTGTCTGTTAAGTAGGAGATATACACGGGATTTGAGTATGAGAAACACTGAGACAAGCCAAAGAACAACCTGAAAGAGAAAGGTATTTAGGTTTAATTTTCCTTGAAAAACACATCGTAAATCATTTAAGCACTGTTTTAAATATATGTACAAATGAAGAAGTATTACGGTCACAAATGAAAATCTGACAGATCTACGGGAAAAGCTTAAAAAAAATTAAGTCTACCTCATTTTTTAAAAAAAGTCCTCAATCCCAAGGCTTTTCTAAACATTATATAATCTAAAAATGTCTGCATCTGTTTTCATTCCACGAATTTCTCACTTCCAACCTCTACACAGTTCTATCAAGAACAAATCTAAGTCCCAGTGCAAACAATGGCCAGCTGATGAGACCCTCATCTACCCCCATTACATTATCATCGTATATGCTCCATTATTAACCAGAGAAACTGTATAATGCAGACAGATTAGCCATCTTTGATTGGATAAAGAACCATCCTGCTTTTTTTAGGTTCCACATATAAGTGGGATCACATTGTATTTGTCTTTCTGTGTCTGGTTTATTTCACTTGGCACAATGTCCTCAAGATTCATCCATGTTGTCACAAATGACAGGATTTCTTCCTTTTTTAAGGCTGAAGAATACTGGATAATATGAATATTTGATATTCACACACACATGAATATTGAATATTTATGAATGGATACAGAAAATGATACACACACACACACACACACACACACACACACACACTCTGTTGACACTTAGTTTTTTCCATAAATATTGAATATTTATGAATGGATACAGAAAATGATACACACACACACACACACACACACACTCTGTCGACACTTAGTTTTTTCCATGTCTTGGCTATTCCGGATAATGCCACAAACTTATAGAAGCAGAGGGTAAAATGGTAGTTGTTAAGGACTAGAGGGGTGGGGAAATAGTGAGATGTTGGCCAAAGGGTACAAAATTTAATATTATGAGGGATAAATAAGTTCTGGAGAGCTAATGTACAGCAAGATGACTACAGTTTACTAGTACTGTATTACATGTGGGTACTTCAAAACGTTTATGGAAAGATTTGTATTATCTTTTAATTCTATTTTTCCATGAAATTTTTGAAGTACCCTCGTATACTTGAAATTTCCTAAGAGACTGGATCTTAAGTGCTCTTACCACACACAAAAAATTATGAGTATGTGAGGTGGTGCATATGTTCATTAGCTTGACTGTGGTACTCATCTCACAATGCATGTGTATATCAAAACATCATGTTGTTCACCCCAAATATATACAATTTTTATTTGTCAGTAAACCTGGGGGAACAAAAGAACCATCCTACCTGCCTTAACAACTTTTGTAGAAGTCTTTGTTATTGTTAATTGTCATAGGCCAGCAAATTAAAGACATCACAAAATACCTATGTCAAAAGTCAAACATTACTTTACAAATTACCTGGACATGAGAGAGAAAACCAATATTATATTGCAGGAAGATCTACAATTACTGGAATTACTGGATCATTTGCATAAGCATAAATTTACTGAGATAATTCTCTAATACGAGCATCACAAGGCCTGCTGCTGTAACTAACCAAGGAGTATAGCAGTGTATGTGTATAAATGGTGTGGGGGTAAATAATGAATACAAATTTTCACCACATAGAGATCACTCAGCTCTGCTAACAAATAGCTTTGTAATCCTGAGCAAGACATCTTGGGTCTTGGTATCCTCATTTGTAAAATAATGTCCTTCCTATAATATGCATTACCATTCACAAAATTACAGAAGGTGGAAGAAAAATAAGCAGACTGAGTAAAGTTGCAAAGCAGCCTGTGTATGTGTGTTTTAACTTCTCTCTCTCTTTTTTAATCTCTAGTGCTTTGTCCATATTGTTTGCCTCACCACACAGGTAAGTTGTAGATCAGTGAGAAAGATGGTTGGGCTTAAGGGTATCATGAAGTCATGACACTATGTTAATGTACAGTAACTCAGCAGGAAATCTGGATATTTTCTCATGAAAGTAGAGGTGGGTGTTTCAAGCATGTGATTGTCACTTATCAAGTGTGCTACCACATAAAAAGGGAAAGATCAAAACAGATCTAAACAATACAATTTATTCATCAGGGAGAGAAAACCCATACTTTTACTATTGCTGTTAAATAACCAAGCTGGTAGTAAGTGGGAAAGGAATTTTTTCCCAATGGTTGTATCAACAAAACCACATTATCCCCTCCCCCACCAAACACCTATGTAATCAGATGATTGATTATCCTTTAATATATTCAGAGGTAAATCTTTACAGTATATGTTATCTAAGATCTTGTTTTATTTTGTCTGTTAAGTAGGAGATATACACGCACATGCACTAATTTGGCTGCATTTATCAGGATTCTATACGTTTTAGTTTTATTTTGTTCACTGAATTATAACCATTATTAACAAGTTTGTCGACAAGTAATTTTGATCCTCAAAAATATTCTTAATCACTAGTTTATAATTAAATTTCAATGTGAACTTCAACAAGAAAGTTCATCCGGCTCAGGCTGAGGCAAAAACTACAGATTTTTTTAAAAACACTTTTTTTTCAAAGAAACTTTAAAAGTTTTATGTAAAGCTTCAAGTTGCCCATGTTAGTATTCTAGGATGAAAGAGTTCTTTAGAGAAAAGAAGGGAAGGTTACAAACAGCTAGAGGTGTACCAGCAAGTGTTTTATTATTATCCATATTTTTATTATTTTAGTATGCAAGCTGTCAATCCTTCAAAGACTTGAGCGAGTTTTTAAAAATTTTCTTTAGAGGGCCGGCCCGGTGGCGCACTGCTATAGTGCGCCGCTTGGGAAGCGCGGTGGCGCTC
>NW_007729059.1:56799-57475 GCF_000696425.1 Galeopterus variegatus | reverse complement strand
TTTTCTTTAGAGTTGAAGGATTTTGATGCCAACTATTTATGTAACATACATGTTGAAACAATACATTAAGAACAAGGACTGACAACCTTCGCGATGATGAAGCTTCACCATTACTAACAATGTCTACCTTTCAAAAAGAAAGCTTGCACCACAGAGCTGAGGAATTCCATCGTCCAATGCTTATGACTCAATAAAAGTATTTTTAATTAAAAATAAAAAACTGCTCTGTAAAATAGCAAAAAAGAATGACTGGAAGAAGTAAAAGCCCAGTAATACGAATACCACTAAATACGTTATATTTATAAAACTAACTTAAATGGATCTAAAATACTTCTATAAATACATCTTTACAGACAGACCATCTCACACAAGTCCATGGTTGAATAAGAGCTCTTTTTGTTTGATTATTCAGTTCTAGATTTTCAGGTCTACGTAAGTAAAAGTTACATAATGGGAAGACATTAAAATTAAATTGGAAAAAGATGTGAGTGGGGTGAGGTCATTGATCTTCAACAATCAGTTACAGCTCAGTAGGAATACAAATAAAAATATCTTATTTCCTCAATTCTAAGTTATAATTAATGCTATCATGCAGCATTGATTTAGAATATAGATTTCTTTTTCAGAATATGTTCTTACTGACAGAAAGAAACACCTCAATTTCTTTTTTTTTTTT
>NW_007729059.1:51872-56353 GCF_000696425.1 Galeopterus variegatus | reverse complement strand
GGTCTGTATGTAGGATCCGAACCCTCGGCGGGAGCGCCACCGCGCTCCCAAGCGGGGCACTGTAGCAGTGCGCCACTGGGCTGGCCCAGACCTCAATTTCTGAAACTTCAAAAAGTGGAGAGGAGAAAATCATTTTAACATTAAGGATATGTAGCTAACTCGGTTGAGGATATGTAACTAGCCCCACCCTATTCAAAACACCCTGATCATGGACATATTCATGCTTCAAACTCACCACAAGGGTCCCTGAGAGTACTGTGGGTCCTTGGGGACAATTATTGTGGCAACAATGTGTCTACAACCCAGAGCACCTCCTAAGGCACTGCAGTGATGTTTTCTGGAATGTCTGTTCTTCCCCATGGTCAGTAATGAGCTTACAACTGAGTGCACTGGAGCTCCCAAAGTCCCTCTACAACAACCTCCTGATGATTTTACCAAAAGTAATGGGAAGTGATGGGACAGGAGTGGATACCCTTGCACAAGGGGCAGAGTGAGTGTGCTCTGTTACAGAAGTCAAAGCGTTGTTCTTCCTAGTATTGGACATATTAATATTACCAAATTGGGATGAAAGTGTTTTGGTCTCATCTCTCAGCACAGACTTCACTTCACTTTATTCTCTCCGTCTCCTTTACATTTGTCCTATCACATACACACTCGACCTACATCAGAGCTGTACAGCTCAGCCAGACAGCAGTATGTGAACAGCATATTTCTGGCAAATTGTTATCCCATCCTTAGCCTCCTAAAGCCTCTTCCTGCTTATGGGGAGGTTTTGGTCTTAGCAGTTGTCCTTTCTTGTCTTAATACCATGCCCCAGCTTGTCCATTTCCAGAGGCAGCAGTGGGGCCCAACAGCTCTGGGTATTTATTTTAACACTGGCTTCCTGCCAGGGCTCTGCCACTTGTAGCCAAAGCTGCATTTGCTGGCGGGATGAGGAAATGAGGGGGCAGCAGCTGCAGGAGCAATGAATCCTTCCACTTCCCTCTTTGCCAGAAGCAACATAAACCCATAGAGTAGTGGCATGAAGGGGCTGTGGATGGAAGATTCTATTTCTCATTGTAGAAGGAAGGGAAAAGAAAGCAGAGGAAGAGGAATCGGCATGGGAAAGAAGGTGTGTTTCTAAGGGAAAGAGAAGCATTCATGTGGCACAAACAGACCTGCTCCTCACCACCTGAGCACTTTACAAATTCTCTTTCTTGTAAGGTGGACACATAATGTGTTCCAAAAGGAGAAAAGACACAAAGCCAAGCCTTGACTCTGAAGTAGATCCTCCCTTTGTCTTCCTCTAACAAAGACACAAGAAATGGTGACCAACACTGGATAGCAAGCATAAAGGGAATGAGAGTCCCCTCGCTCCCCCAAAATGACCTCTCCTCAGTAACAGCAACCAAGGTACCTGTTCTCAATGTTCAGTAATTATCTGCCCAGCCAATCCAGATTCTTCAATTGGTATGCTTTAACCTGAGTAGCAATCCATCATTAATATGGAAATATATTCAATTCTCAATTAACATGGGAAAGAAACCAACAGGGTAACTACCACCAATGAACCAGGCGCTGTATTGGCTTAAAGAATTTATCTAAGGCCTCACAGCCAATAAATTGCTAACCCAGGGTTTTTTGATTCCAAACAATTCTGTCATTTTAAAACCAAATTTGTAGTCTCACAAATCACTGCTGAAAGAAAGTAGAGGACACAAAAAGATGGAAAGACATTCTATGTTCATGGACTGGGAGAATTAGTTTTGTGAAAATGTCCATACTACCCAAATCTATCTACAGATTCAATGTAGTCCCCATCAAAATACTAATGACATTCTTCACAGAAATGGAAAAAACAATCCTAACATTAATTGGAACAACAAAAGACTCTGAATAGCCAAAGCAATTCTGAGCAAAAATAAATAAATAAACAAAGCCAGAGACATTACACTACCTGGCTTAAAACTATACTACAAAGCTATAGTAACCAAAACAGCATGGTACTGGCATAAAAACAGACACATCATTCTCTACATCTGTAGACACATAAAACCTTTATATTTATAAAAGACCAGAAGATAAGATGGTGTGATGAAGGTTGAACAGAGGTGAAAACTGCCAACACCTTCAGGGGCCTGGTAACCGGTCACATAAAGGAAGAAACTGGGCCTGGGTATGAGGCCCCAGAGTGTGTGGAGCCTGTGGGGAATGGAGGAGCCCTGTTCATTCAGCATCCAAGGACACAGGGCCTACAGAATCTTTCTACTTTAAGAACCATTAAGTGCTATGTATTTATCCCATTTTCTCTTTTTACATTTCTTTCTTTTTTGTTCTAACTCCCTCACTGATGTAATATGATTAAATCTTAGAAAGCAATGTACTACAGAATATATATGTACATACACAAGTATACATATACAAATGTACATATATACAAATATATATACATGTTATATATATTTTATTTTTTTAATGCACTTAAGCCTCTCTTAACTTTATATGAACCATCTAAATCTAAGTCGTTAAAAGAACAGCTATGATTTCTTTCACTTACACTGCTGCATGGCACTCTTTATCCTGTTCATGATGTCAACTGTAAAGCTACTCGACCATGCCAGTTGTTGTGCTCTTTTACCTGCCAGTAATCCTGCACCAACCTGGCCAATTATTGAGCTAGGGCTGGATCTGGAGCTCACAGACCCCTCAAGCCTGTTGTCCAGACTGGGTCATAAGCCCTTCATAGGCCAGGCTGGGTCCCCAGACCCCTCACATGCAGGTCTATAAACTAGGTAACCAGCAAACAGGTCCTTGAAAGCCATAGGTTCGAAAGTATGACCATGCGCAGCCACCTGAGGTACTAGATGCCAGCCAAGGTGGCGCTGCTGCACATGCACACTAACTCCACCCACACACAACTTGCCCACAAAGAATGCTGCACCACCCCCAACCTCCCTTGAGGCGAGGGGGCCTGATTAAATTATTCTATTTTTCCAACAACTGCTTATAGATTCTATACTTCTTGGTTCCTTCTAAAATTTCACATCCCTTTCCTCCACAGTACCAATGTTTCATTACAAGAGAGTTCTCTGTTAAACGGTATTTCTTTTAAGTAGTAAGAAAAGAAGAAAAGACAACTGCCATTTGCTCAATATCCACCATGTAAGCACATGAGTAGATTTACATAAACCAGTCTCATGCAGCTCCTGCAAAGAGGGTTTTAGGACCTTCTACATTTTATAGGTAAGGAAACCAACGTAGAGAAAGTTTAAAAGTAACTTGCCCAAGTTGGTAAAGGCTGGATTTGAATTCTGACCAATTATACAGGCAACAACTTACCCAATTAAAAATACTGAGTGATTTTTGTATGAATTTAATTTGTGCACTGGAAAAAAAAAATTTTTTAACTTGAAACCTCAGTTACATATTGGTGCTTAATGGTTTTTCATTCTTGCTACTATTACATGCTTGGCCAATGATCAACTCTTATCTATTTCTGACTAGCTGGAGAGGCTGTTCTCCAACAAAGTAAACATTTCTGCAATGCTAATTTGGGGTCAAGTTAAAAAATAGATGATTGAGTTGAAAATTCAATTGTGAGTTTTTAAGGTTAATTTCTCATTATCTAGAAAATATTTTGGTGTTAATGTAAGTGGAAAAAAATTAATAGGCCTCAAAGCACCTATACATGCTTTTTATCTTCATAAAACTCAGCAAATATTAGCTAATTAATCTTAATGAAAGCCACACAATATACATAAGGTTGGATTAATTCTCAATATTCATTCATAAACTAGACAAGTTGTGGTTTCATAATTTATGAGGCCTCTGACTTACGCATATTATGAATTACAACCCTAGATTCACCAGTGGCCCATCTAAAGTCCTGATGAGGGCCAGACCCGTGGTTCACTTGGGAGAGTGTGGCGCTTGTAGCACCGAGGCCACGGGTTCAGATCCTATATAGGGATGGCTGTTGCGCTCACTGGCTGAGCATGGTGCAGACCACACCCACCCTGCCGAGGGTTGCGATCCCCTTACCAGTCAAAAAATAAATAAATAAAGTCCTGATGAAATAACAAGCTCTATTTTAGCAATTAATAGCCTAGGGTTTCACAGAAAGTTCCATTAAGCTATCCCTTTGCCCTCCAATTTCATGGCATCCCAAAAAACAACCCCGTCATGTGACAAGCAGGGACAACCCAATGTAGCAAACAAAATAAAGTCTTTTTATACCTTTGTTAATACTATTTTTCTTTTTCTGAATTTAGCAAATACAGATTGAAAAATAAGCCATGTTTGTTTGTTTGTTTTTAACTTTAATCTGTAGGCATATGTTATGCACTCATATGAAATACCCAAATTTTTATTTTCCTAATTTGACTTTATATTCAAAGGTTCACTCATAGTATATAAATGAGATTCTCCAAAAATGGTCAATAGAAAAAAATCTAGGGCCGGCCCGGTGGCGCACTGCTACAGTGCGCCGCTTGGGAGCGCAG
>NW_007729059.1:43751-50791 GCF_000696425.1 Galeopterus variegatus | reverse complement strand
GTTGCCGGTCCCGGTCCAGTACGGGTGCGACACTGAGGGTTGCAATCCGTTGCCGGACACGGAAAAAAAAAAAAAAATCTAGAACTAATCTTTGACATTTGCAAGGTTCCTTCACAAGTGCAAAAAAAGAAAAGAAAAAAAAAAGTCATCATCCTAGTAGCAAAAGTTATAGCTAGAAGTCTTTGGAATTTTCTTCTTACCAGAAAAAAAGAACAGGTGGGATAAAAGAAAATCTAAAATGAATATGAAAAAAGATTTCCACAAACATTAAAAGAATCAGCAGAATAAGGGTTTAGGAAAATCCTTTCAGAGGACTACACTCACCAACATAATTGGGCATATAAAGAAGTAACAGTGTGTTTCAAGTGTAAATATCACATTTAAGGAACAAGGTAATTCTCTACATTCAAAAAAATTAAGACATGGGAATTAGAAAACTTATACATCAGAGGTATTTCCAGGATGAAAGTTACAGAAATGATGTATCTACAAGGNTATAGAGGATATCTGATCTTGTCACACACAAAATACCATCTTAATTACTGGGTAATAAGTGTAACTGTCAGCTCTCACCTTGGGCTCATCCAGTTTTCTTCACAGCTGCGTCTCATGAGTTGGGAAAGTGTGGTAAGACTACCTACTTTGCACGTTATTTGTTTAAAAAAAAAAAGCCTAAAAGTTTGACAGTTTATAAGGGTATCTATCAGAAGAAAATTTAGGAGAATTTTTCTATAAACTTTGGGTTGGAAAGAATTTTCTAAATCTGTCACTAAACCCAGAAATCATAAATGTTGATACTATTACTATTTTAGAAAATAGCACTTTAAGAATATTAAGGCATTTTATAAACTTGAAAATGGTATAAATGCAACATATCTATATAAAACCATAAAAAAGAAATAAATATGATGATAAACATGATAAAAAGTCATTGAACTGTACACTTTGTGAGTTGGTTGTATGGTAAGTGAATTATATCTAAATAAAACTCACAAAAAATAATAAATATATTCAATAAATCTATGCAAGTACAGAATCATGGCAACAAAAAACTGCAAATAAAAATAACAACCTTGCTTTTTTTTTTTACCTAAGATTATATTTATAATGATCACTGCCACTAGAAAAGTAAATAGATTCAATCTTTTAAGAGGACATATTTTAAAACAATTTCAAAATTTAAACTGTTATAACCTTTGGTGCAGAATTCTACTGGGAATGTCTTTTTTTTTCTTAACACTTACGTGTTATCTATATAGATACACATACCTTCCCACTTATCAAGTTTGGAAGAAGATACACAAACATTTCTTAGCAATAATCATCTTCAAGGTTTGTTTGTTTTTTGATTTGTGTCAAAATGCCCCATACCAAAATGGCTATTGGACGATCCTTAGTATGCAAACATCTGTGGCAAAACAACTTACTGAAAACATCACACATCTATAGCAAGACTAGGGTAATGCTGCCATCTGACCTTTGAGTCTTGTTTCTAACACTGGGTACTGGTGTCCCAAATGGCACAGAGTGCAGTGGGATGGTAGACACAGTTATGAGATACAGGCAGTATGACTTTATGGAGTATCAATTTTATTCAGTTTTGGAGAAGGTTTTAATTTTTTCCAAAGGTTTGTTTTGGGGTTTCTATTTGTGTTTGTGTGTTCAGACAAAACGGTATAAGTGAAATCGACAGAAATTTATTTTTCTATAGGTACTAATTTTGTGTATTTTTCATTAAAAAAAAACTAAGCTAAAAAGAAAACTTTATATGTTGTTAACAATCCGAAAAATTAACATTTTTGTATCATCAATGGACATATAACATCTAGTCTCCCATTCTTAGTAAAAGGACTCTAATTTTAAAATAGGCACATCGATGCCTACCTAAAAGACTACATTTCCCAATATCCCTTGCAGCTAGATATGACCACGTGACTAAGTTCTAGCTACGGAGATATAGGCAGAACTATCTCATGGAGCTTCCAGAAAGTCTCCTTAACATTGTAAAATGAAAAGTTGGAAGTACCATTAGTCTCAGACTATGTAGAGCCACCATGATAGCCTGAGACAGCCACACCCTAGGTTGTTTTACCTAAGATAGAAATTTTATTTAAACTACTATTTTCCTGTATGCATAGCTCAACCTAATCCTAGCTGGCAATCTTTAGCATTTCTTAGCTTCTGCTGCATCACATTGATCTCTGTCTTTATCTTCACATGGTGAAAAACCCTGTGTGGGTATCTGTGTACCAATTTCCCCTTTTTATAAGAACACCAGTTAAATGGGATTAGGGGCCCACTCTACTCTAATATGACTCAATATAACTAATTACATCTATAAAAATGATCTTATTTCCAAATAATGTCACATTCTAAGGTACTGGGAGGTTAGGACATCAACATATAAATTGGGGCAGGAGGTTGGGAGGGGGAGATAATTCAACCCATAACCCATAACCCATAAGTGGTTACACACCAAGTGATTATGATTCTCACCCCGTAGAGCTGGATGAAAGCAAGTGGATGTTAACAACTGTACCATTTAATATTGATCCTTGTCTTTTGTATTTATTTATACATATGTATGAGACATGTGAATTTATAAAGTATTCTATCAAAACAGAACTGAAATAAATAACTAATAAACTCATGTTTAACTAAACAGGAGCTTTTGGTGGTAACGACTAGAGAAAAATTTGTAGCTATGTGCACAGATGGGGCCACATCCCAAACAGGCAAAACCACAGGAGTGATTGCCCACTGAAGAGCTACCATTCAGCCTGAACACAACAGCAGCCACATTATCATCCAACGAGCACATCATCTTCTCTCAAGTACCTAAGTGTGTTCAGTGAGTTTGGTTAAATTGGGAAAATTTATTAAAAGTAAGCACCAGAATTGCTTGAACACTCATTTAAAACAAACAAACAACAAACAAACAAACAAAAACTTGAAAAGGAGAATGACTTTGAAAGCCTGCCTTTTAGTTGTATTCCCTGGATGTTCTCATCAGTTTTCAAATTCAAGATTAGAAAGCATTTTAGCTATGTGTCTAAAAAGTCATTAAAAAAAAACAAAACAAGAGAACAACTTCATAACCTGTAATGCTACTTCCGAGAATTTATCCTAAGGAAATCAAAAACAAAGGAAAAAACCTTATGCGCCAAAATGTTCACTGCAGTGTTATTTATAACACTGAACACATAATGAACAGCAGTTGTCTGAGAAAAGGAATGGGTAGTAAACTGCAGTATACCCAAGGTAATAAATACTATGCAACTGGGACTGAATAATATATGAGGTTAGTGATTTTTGTTTTGTGTCCCTTCCCCATTCCTTCTCTCCCCAAGAGCCAAACAGGGTGTATCCCTCTCTTGCCTCTGGTGATGGTGTCTCAAGACAGCCAGAAGGAGATGTCTCTTGCAGAAAACCTGACTTCTAACATCTTCTGGAAGTCTATGTTCCTAAAGGGGAATGGACCAAGTGTCCTGTGGGTGGGAAAGGAAAAGAGAAGCATGCCTTTGAGCTCTGCAGGACGATGGCAGCTTTCAAGAGATCTGTCCAAGCCAAGAATAGGAAAGGCCTACAAGCATGAGTGGCAAGCCAGGAGAAATGGCTATATGAGAGGATTATGCAGTCAGAGCCCCAAGCTCTCAAAAGGGCAAGAAGATGTAGAGCCATCAAACTCTGAAGGATCACAGTGGCTTAGATAACAGTCTTACTAATGGTGAGGGCACGAGGCCCATAACTGGGGAACCTCCATTGTAAGAACACCCTGCCACACACACACTCCATATAGCACGGAATCTTTGCAAGGTCCTGGGAGGAGGAAGCTACAGTTGAGAAACTGAATGTTTCCCTCTCTAACCTCACAGAGTGGGGTGTCTTGGATTTAGAAAAAATAAAGTGTAAAGTCTCTTGCATACCCTAGTTTGTAGATTATGAATCATATGTATTACCTAACCATTAAAATGTCATGAAATTATAATTATGCCAAGAAGTTTTTATAATATAATGTTATGGGGAAAAGGCAGAATACCAAAGTATATGAAAGTATGATGACATGTATATATTGTTTTAAAGCACATAGGAAAAAGTCTGCGAGGAAATATCAAAATACCATTAGCTGCTATTTCCTCTTTTTTAGTAGCATGGGAAGAGAGAACATTATTTTTCTTTTTTCTACAATATGGTTATGTTACTTTTTAAATGGAAAAACAATTTCAAAGTAACACATGATTAGAATATACTTTTAAACCTAAGTGAAGTTGATTTTTGGTTCATGTGGCCTTCTACTGATTATTTTTATGATTCCTGACTTTCATGATAGCTCCTCTGATATAGAAGTTAATAGTTTAGTGGTTGGTTTACTGGACCTTAAGCAGGTACACTACAAAGTAGAAACATTAGGGGAAAAAGGTATTTTTATTAAGGTTTTTTAAGTTTCAAATGTATTTAGCAGTAAGGATTTGCTTGGTTTCAGTATTGGGTAAATATTTAGGTTTGACTACTTTTCTTTTAACAACAGAAAAGAAAATCAATGTTAAAAATGCTCCTTCAGACAAGCAAAGATATATAGTATGTTTCTAAAATTAAGCTAACATTTTGGGCAAAGAAAATCAGTGTTCTCACTAACACACTTATATTGCAATGATTTCAGTATACAAAATGGAAATTTATTTATTTTTATTTATTTACAGTGTTCTCACTAACACACTTATATTGCAATGATTTCAGTATACAAAATGGAAATTTATTTTTATTTATTTATTTATTTTTTTTTTTTTGAGGGAAAGAGAAGAGTATTTCTCCTTTCAGTTTTGGAAAAGTGGCATAGCATGGTGGTTAAGTGCTTATAAAGACAGAAAACCTGGATTATTCTACCTTGGAGTTCTCATCAGCTTAGTCACCCAGTATGTTTTCTAAATTTTACATACATTTTTCCCTAATCTGTAGCATTAGGATTATATGAGAACTGGACTCACTCACAAACTACAAGGATTAAATGCTATATATAAAGTCCATAGGCACAGAGTGAGCACGACAGACTCTACTATTATTGCTATTATTAGGAACAGGATTTGTTTTAAAAAGGAAGGCTTCCCTTCATCATGGGAAAAGCAAAAGTGTAATGT
This sequence comes from Galeopterus variegatus, assembly GCF_000696425.1. Taxonomy (NCBI): domain Eukaryota; kingdom Metazoa; phylum Chordata; class Mammalia; order Dermoptera; family Cynocephalidae; genus Galeopterus; species Galeopterus variegatus. The sequence continues at coordinate 45,656 of NW_007729059.1, read as the reverse complement.
GACTCACAAAACTCACTTTCTCTTTAGAAATTCCTGTTGTTCCCATAGTGTTAATAACTTTAGGAGAAAATACACTCAGTTATAAACTTGCTCCTCTTTACTGAACTATCATATTTAATATCCAACAAAGCAAAACAGGAAGGTTAAATGACAAATTAAGTAGATTCAGTGCTCCATAAATTAAAGCATCTGGTACACCGAAAATTTTAAATTCAGACAATGTGTTTCTAGACTAATAATCAAAAATAGGATATCTAAGAGCTAAATGTAATATGATTTTTAAAACAGTGGTTTATTTTTTTCCTGCAAGAGCTGGTTGTTTATTTTTTAAATTTAATTTAATTTAATTTTACTTCTCAAAATACATTGCACTTGATTTTCATGCCCCTTTACCCATTCCTCTCGACCTCCTCACCCCCCACATCGTATCTGTGCACTTGGCTCAAATGGTTCAAGGAATTTTTGTGGTTATTCTGTCTTCTTGCCCCCACCCTTTATTGGTTTGTGTGTTTATTTATTTATTAATTTTTAGCTCCCACAAATAAGTGAGAACATGTAGTATTTCTCTGTGTGCCTGACTTGTTTCACTTAATATAATCTTCCCTAATTCCATCCATGTTGTTGTGAATGGTAGTATTTCATTCTTTTTTATAGCAGAGTAGTATTCCATTGTGTAGATATATCACAGTTTCCTTATCCACTCATCAAATGATGGACATTTGGGCTTGTTCCAGCTCTTGGCTATTGTATATAGAGCTGCAATAAACACTGGAGTACAGGCATCCCTTCAGCATGGTGATTTCCATTCCTCTGGGAATATTCCCAGCAGTGGGATCGCTGGGTCATATGGTAGATCTATCTGTAATTGTTTGAGGAACCTCCATATCATTTTCCATAAAGGCTGCACCATTTTGCAGCCCCACCAACAGTGGATGAAAGTTCCTTTTTCACTGCAACCTCTCCAGTACTTATCGTTCTCAGTCTTTTTTTTAAAGGAAAATGACAATGTTTTTATTATTAAATAGTAGAGATAATGGAGTCTTACTATGCACTTTACTTTTCTAGTGATGTAAAAGCTTTCTCATGATTTACCTAGGATTGGTTTATTCATGTAAAAATCAAGAATCGAAAATTAGATGATTATAGGGGTTCAGCAGGTAATACAGACAGGAGGAAAGATGTCAGCGTGGGACTGGGTAAGCCCATTGTCCGATGGCATCCAACCTTTAGTCTCAGCACAAATGGGCAACAGGGAATGGTGGCAAACACAGTGACCTGGAGACACGGGCCACACTGAAAAAGGCATATACTCTGGACAAGCAGGAATTCAAATCTGGTAATGGTGGGTAGTGTGATCCCCATCTTCTCCCACCCCCAAAGAATGAGCAATAAGATTTTAAGTTAGGAACTAACTTAATTAACAACAACAACAACGAATAAAACATAGGGGCCAAATAAAACACATCTCAGGGCCCAATCTGGCACTGGTTGCCAGTTTGTATGTAATCTGTGGAGTCAGTATTCCCAATCACCCAAGACATTTCAGTAACATCCCCTTTGAAGTGTTTGAAATAGGAAAAAAAAAGTTTTTTTAATTAAAAAAATCTTGCACTATATATGGACATATCCATTTTAATATATCTACTCATTTTTTAAATCAAGAAAAAGTACCTGAAAACTAGAAAAATAATTCTCATATCCGTAATTGAGATATCCCCAAACCCTGCCTATTCACAACATAGTCAAAGCCAACCAACAAGCAAAATGGCTTCTGAGCAGAAAATACTGGGGTCACAAATACATGTACTGTATTTACATGGAAGCTTCTGCTGCCACTTCTAACTTGTCTTACTCTGGTTTTATGCATTTTGCATCAATCTGGGGGAAGAGTGGGTTTGCTGAAGA
>NW_007729059.1:41967-43121 GCF_000696425.1 Galeopterus variegatus | reverse complement strand
TGTCTTACTCTGGTTTTATGCATTTTGCATCAATCTGGGGGAAGAGTGGGTTTGCTGAAGACAATCCCACTGATAACAAGAGACTTACTGGTAAAAAAAAAAAAAGATGACAGGAGGACTCAGAGAGTGACAGCTACAAGGAGTCAAACTTCAGAGCCTGAGATCTTTGGTGAAGGGTCATGTTGCCTGATCTGACCCACAGAGCTCAGTGTATTGCAAGGTTGTTTACCAAAGGGCTTTTCTATACAGCACAATGGTTCAAACTAGTAACGGTAAATAACACACAACACATGCAAAGAATCACGGACCTGGGGTTCTCAGGACAAAGGTACATGATGGCCAATGTTATATTTCAGAAGGATATCTGTTTAATTCAAACATTTTATAGGAAATCTAATATGAGCAAGGCTCTGGGCCACTATAAACACTATAAACACTGATAAGAATTACTTTAAGAGGTGTTGTTTTCTTATAGGTTAGAATACATCTCTGAGGTGCCTGACAATTCTGAAATCAGTTTGTGCTTTTCTCCTAAGGGGTTAAACACTCAAACTATCCCTCAAAATTGAATTTGAAAACTAAGAGTTCCTAAGGGTGGAAATAAGTGGGTTTTGTTTTATTTTAACTTGGAGTTGCATCTGTAGATAACAAGTCACTTAAGAAAACCAAAAAAACATCAGAGGCTTAGTCAAGGATTTTAACTATCAATGAATTGATCAAAACAAATTTGCTCTAGTAAGTAAGCAGTCATTCACAGTTTGCCCAGTATCTCCAATCAAAACATTTCTGTAGATTCTAGATTTTAACAGTGGCTCTGCCATCACTGATGGCAGATTCTGATGAAAGCAGTAGGTGCTGTCCTTGCCCTCTTAGCAACAAGTGTCAAGGAAGGAAGAAGCAGCAATTAACCTTTAGCTCAGTGCACACAAAGTACTATAGCAAACAGATATGCTTGGCTTTGTTCTGCTGAACTTCTAGTGAGTTAGCATTTAAAAACTGAAGTTATACGTTTTTGCTGTTGTTAGATTGTGATTACTTATTTCTGTAAGATACACAATTTTGAAGACTATAAAAAATGAACATTAAAAAATTTTAAGGAAGGGGCCGGCCCGGTGGCGCACTGGATAGTGCGCCGCTTGGGAAGCGCGGCGGCG
>NW_007729059.1:33863-41141 GCF_000696425.1 Galeopterus variegatus | reverse complement strand
GTTTAAAGCATGCAGAACAAAGCCCAAATAAATAAAAAAAAGAAGAGCTAATAGAGATAAAAAAATTTTAAGGAAGTAAAATATTTGTAGGCGACTTTTTAAATAAATTATTTTTAAGTGTTCACTACTTGATATTATGTAGAGTTCTATTGCATTTGTAAGCTTTTGTTTTTATTTTTAACTTCAAAGATTGGGATTTCAAAAAAAAAAACAGAATATCAGGGTGAGGAAAACTTGCATTTCCCATGTCATTTAGAACAACTCCAATTCTGGCTTTTAGAAGCCTAAGAACAAAGATTACAGTGTCTACCAAATAAAACTTTTCCTGAAGAGTCAGCTTTGCGACCTATGCAAGAAGCTGTCAAAGCAATAAAGAAGAGCACAGCTCAAATGAGGAAACAAGGGCATTTTAAATAAAACAGAGAAAACAGCCGAGAAAGCGAGAGAGGGGAAAGGCTTACGAGAAAATCCACTATATAATTTCTTTAATATCATGGCTACCTAAAAGCACCATCTAGCAAGAAACTGGACATTTAAAAGTAAAAACTTCTCTGTTCGGGTGCTCCACACTTGTACTCTGATCAATATCAAGTGGCACACGGTAAAACAACTCTGACAATTCACCTGCATTTCGTATCTGACCAGGCCCCTATTTGCTGATCCATAATAAGCCCCTTATGAGCTAAGCTGAGCTTTCATTATAATCCTTTCCCACATATCTGAACCTGCTGTGGTTTTTTTTTTTTTAACTGCTATTAGCAGTGACTAAAACTTCTAATCCCCTGCTATGCCTTTATTATTAACACATACAGTTATCATGCTGTAGCATTAAAGAACTGTGAAAAACTTTATTTTGAAATCTCACCATTTTTATAAGAATAACAGTAAGATTTTCACAAAAATACTATTTCAGTCATTTTGTCTGTATTTTTACTGTAAATTACTTTAGCTATAAGGTTAATTGATATCTCTTACAGAGTATGAAAAACTTCAAAGTACCCAGAATGAATCCATTGTTAACACAACTACTTCAGATATAAAGTAATCTCTCTCTAGTTCATTAAAGACAAGGGCAGATTTTCAGTCCATTCCTGGAGAGAAAAATACGACCCATTTTGGAGATTAATATGGCAGTTGGATACACAATGGAATTCACCCGACTCCATGGTAATTATTAAATCAAATATTGTGGCATCTTTTCCCTAATCGAAGTTAGGAAAGATTACTAAGCATTGCAAACTGAAAACCAGAAAACAAAGGCATATACTTATCATTCCAACTCCTACAGGACTCTAAGGCAAAAACTGATGGCTTCACACTGATGTGTAACTTCTTATTCCCTCAGTCCTTGTTATTTTATCTCAAGTTCAATTATTTTACCCTCATCAGTTTCCATGCCACTGAAAGAGAACTAAGAGAGTTTAACCCTTTATTTCAGTCCCAACTCAGGCTCTCTGCTTCTCACTGATTCAAGCACCAAGGCAGTAGAGGGGTATCCCTACTTTTTTTTTCAACCTACCTGAACTTCAAGGGGAGAGAGGTTAGAACACAGTTTGCCCTCCACCCTCGGACACCCACCCTGACTGGTGTGCTTTTGGTCCCCAAGATTTTATTAAGTTCATTCTTTTTAATCCTCAGTGTTTGAGGTGGTGTTGGATGACATGAAGTCCGGGTATTTCATTGCATTTGTAGACTATTCCAACCTAAGCTTTTAGAAATGAGAACTAAAATTTCCTATAAATGAGAAATAAAATTCCCCCTAAGCCTGAACTTCAAGGGGAGAGAGGTTAGAACACAGTTTGCCCTCCACCCTCGGACACCCACCCCGACTGGTGTGCTTTTGGTCCCCAAGATTTTATTAAGTTCATTCTTTTTAATCCTCAGTGTTTGAGGTGGTGTTGCATTTGTAGACGATTCCAACCTAAGCTTTTAGAAATGAGAACTAAAATTTCCTATAAATGAGAAATAAAATTCCCCCTAAAAATCACTTTAATATGTATATGAGAAAAAGATAGGATTAGGGAGCAAAAGTCACTCAGGAGCATAAATCCATGCACACAAAACACACACTCCAAAAAAAGTTGCAAAGAAAAAGGAAATGTAGTAAATACTATTCTTCTCCTTTTGAGGTCTGAATTTCAGAATTTGGGGGTTAAATTGCTCGATAGAAGGACAGGTTGCAGAGAGGCACCTGGTTCAGCCAAAAAAATTATGAGGCTGGTTGCATTACTGTTTGCTGAGCCTCAAGGATAATAAGCAGGACTAAAGTTGTTTCTAATTCCTGGTATAGCTTTAAATTAATTGCTAAATGCCAACTAAGGCACAAGCTATATCTAGGGAAAGGACTATAGAAATGTTATTCATAACTTCACAAAAAATGGTTCTAAAGTTCTTATTCTGTTTTCTAGGATTGACTTTATCCAACGAGGAAAAGAAACTTCCACCCAATTTCTCTCAAAGTAACACAAATGGCCATTTGCAGGTTTATATTTCTACAAATTTTAATAGCTAGAATTTTTTAAACTTCCTGAATATACACAAATGTATTCTTTATGTTAGCTCAATTGAAATATTATTAGAATTATATCTAACATAGTGAAATATTGAAATTGTAAGTAACAACAAAGTTAAAAACTCAAAAAATTTGAACATAGAGGCAGGACAGTTGGAAAAAGCATAGCCTTTAAAGCTAGGCACCAGGATTGGAGTTCAAACTTCACTGGGAGCTACATAAACTTGGCAAGCTCCTCAACCCTCTGTAATTTATAAAATGGAGATATCGTCCTCAAACCTAAATGAGATAACATACCTAAATCACCTAGCATAGTGTTTGGCACCTAGTCCGCACTCAATAAATGTTAGTTGCTATTAGCAGGAGCTGGAGTACAGCCCACAGCCAGCCAGGATTTGAGTCCACATCTGTTTACCTCCAAAGCCCATGTTTTTTCCATTGCTTCTCCGTTATTACTGTGAGGTCAACATTACTATTGCTCAACATGCTTAACATTATTAAGAGGTTTTAGAAATTCTAAAAGCTAGATGATTAAATATGAATTCTCTTGAGAAAGAACTGGAATAACACCCATGATCCAGATTTGCTTCACTGCTGGATCTGAATCTGATTCTAAGAGTGTAAAAAAAGGTGATTAATCCATTAAACTATCCTGTTCCTTTTAACATTATTCCAAGGCCACATAGGATTAGCAATTCTGCCTGTTTACTTTCCACTGACTAGCAAAGGATTAAAGACAAATGAAAATGTTAGTTTTCAGATGCACAAAATTAAAGGTTGAGAAAACTTGGTATTTTCAAAGTATGCACCAGTGAAGAACTCCTTTTTAATTTTAATTGTTCTTTCCAAAACTTTTAAATAGTCAATAAAATAATTTCAATTTGCTTTGCTTTGTTCTTTGCTTTCAAATACTGTAAATGGCTAGATTCCAGATAAAGTAGTTATCCTCAAATGCCTTCCACTGACGCCTGCCAGGTTCTGTGTTTCAGATGTAATTTAAAAGTAGAAATGTGTAATAAATGCGACCTAATGGAAAACACTGGATGTTTTATAGTTAGAAAGATCACTTTTTCTTTTTTCAGGAAGAAACAGACAATACATACACACACATGTGCATATGAATGCATACATACACAGACCCATGTAAATAAAATGGAAAATGAAAGATGAACTGACACATTTTATTTTTCTCCATTGTAGACAATTGGCAAGAATAAAAAAATATATACATTGTTCTGTTTTTCAACACCAAATAAAATTTGTGATGCAATCATTAACCAAATACAACAATGACAAGTTAAAATAGAGTACTTAGGATAATACAACATTTATCTTATGGGGTATCTTTTAGTCGGGGGATAATGCTTTAAAATTTACAAAACACTTTCTTACATAATTCATAATTTCTATGTATAATAAAGCAGCTTTTTAATAATGACTTATTCAAAAGAAGAAATGCCCATCTAGTTAGTGGGCTTTCCATCACTAGGTATTCAAGCAGAGGCTAGGCTGTTCCAAAGGTAATTAGTGTGCTGGGTAAAGGTTAGTTAAACCTGGGGAGCTCAACACCGGGTTCTTCTTGGATTTGTTCATTCATCTATCCTTCCAAATATGCATGAAGTGCTGACTAAAGGCCAAATACCTTGCTACACACTACACATATAGCAGAGCAAAGGATGGATCCAGTCCCCGCCTTCCCAGAGCTTATAGTCCAGAATGAAAGACAAAATACAAGGATGTGCAGCCATGATGAGAGCTATGGGGGGGTTAGGAGAGAGACCTAAGCCAAGGGCAGTGAGAGACTTCTCTATGGAAACCATCTGAGAGACAAAATGAAGTTAGCTACACAAAAGAAGAGTGGGTAAAATGCTCTAGGTGGGGAAAAGTGTCAGTGAGAAGTGAAGGAAAGACAAGACGGCTGAAATGGACAGAAGGGAGGGTGAAGACTAGGAAGAAAGGCAGGGGAGTGACCGTGATGAACACAATAAACCACGTTTGGATTTTATCATAAAGGCAATGGAAACTATTGAAACATCTTACACTGGGGCGGGGGGGGGGCAAAGGTGACTACTAGAATCACGCAGGAATTGTGGGCAACATTGTGTCATGGCAAGAGTGAAGACAGGAAGACCAGATAGGCGGCTATCACCATAGCCCAGATAGGAAATGATGGTGACATGGCCCAAAGAACTGGCAATGATGGTGGACAGTGAGCAGATCCAAAGATATTTGGTTTTTATAGGTAATAGGGCTGGACATGTGGGCGAGGGAGAGATCAGTGTCGAGGAAAATGCACAGGATTCTGGCATGGGCAACTTGATAGACGACAGTGTCATCATGGGATGTAAACACTGGAGGCATAGCAGGTAGGGGGAGAGAAGGGAAGATGATATGCTCAGTTTTAGATAGTCTGAGTCTGAGGTGCTTCCTAGCAACTGGATACTGGCTGTTCAGCCCTGTGAAAGCTACAGGCTAAACACAAGAACTTGGTATGTGTGAGCATACACACCTACAGGGTCCTATATGGTAGCCACTAGCCACGTTGCTATGGATCACCTAGAATATGGCTATGGCAAACTAAGGTGTGCTATACATAATAAACATGCTAGATTCTGAAGACAGTATGAAACAGGAAGAGCTCAATTTTTACACTGCTAAGATGTTGAAATGATAATATTTGATAGGTCCGGTTAAATAAAATATATTATAAAATTGGTTTCTTCTGTTTGTTTTACTATTGCAATAAGGCTACTAGAAAACTTAAAATTACACATCAGGTTTACATTGTAACTCACATAATATTTCTATGGGGCATCACTGATGTAAAGAGTAACTGAAGTTTGGAAGAATAAAGAAGAGCAACACATGTGGAGTGGGTGTGATGAGGAGCAGCAGAAAACATGGGACAAGCTGATATAGCCAGACAGTGAGGTACAACAGAAGGCAAGAAAAGCACAGGCTCTGGACAGCCAGGAAGTGGACAAAAGGGTCGAATTCTGCTGGGAGGCTGAGTAAAAAAATAACGACAAAAAACCCCATATAGCCCATTTAAGCTAGAACAGAGGTAGGAGAATAAATGGCTTCTAAAATAGTAATTTGTGAAAAAGTATAATTACATTACTGTAATTTAATTTTCCTGCATTTTATGTATATTTTACTACAAATTTCCAAATTCTTACTGTTCTACCTTCTAGCTAGCATGTTAGTTTAAATCAAAGTTTTTCACTTTTTATTAACCCATGCTTCTCACTACCACGGCTGAAATGCTCCTCCAATATTTGAAATCCCAAATAGATATCATAACTGAAAACAAATCAAAGAACAGAAAAAGGAAACTCTGCTATTTTCAAACTGTATTTCCTTTCACCCCATGATTCATATATTGCCTTTATTGGGTCTTGCTTGCTTACCACTACAGCATCGCTGATTTAGATAATCTCTAGAATTCTTCAAACTCTAAATTATATATAAAACTATATATATATATAGTTAATTTTCCCATAATTCTTCATTTAATCATCAATAAAACCAGTGTTCTTCCAAGATATGGTGGCCTCGCTAAATGCACCCACTATGAGTAAATTAAATATTTGCACATTGTTCCCTACTAACTTTCCTGAAGCATTTATTTTTCAACAAATGTTTATTGAGAGCCTACCATGTGTCCCAATGTTTGCAGTGAACAAACCAAAGTCCCTGCCCTCACTGAGCTTACAACCTAGCGGTACAAAAATAAATACCACAGTTTCACAGTAATAATAATAACAATAAACCACCACTGCCACAGCATCAGTGGTTTATACGGCTTACGATTTCCAGTCACAGAACTATTAAGCCCTTTGCACTGATGACCCTCACTGAGCTTACAACCTAGCGGTACAAAAATAAATACCACAGTTTCACAGTAATAATAACAACAATAAACCACCACTGCCACAGCATCAGTGGTTTATACGGCTTACGATTTCCAGTCACAGAACTATTAAGCCCTTTGCACTGATGACTTCATTTGATGTTCACAACAAACTCATCAGTTAGGTCACTCTTGTTAGGCCTATTGTACATATGAAAAAAATGAAGGCAAAGAAAAAGTAAGTAACGTACCCCAGGCTACACAGTTTCTAAGTGACTTGATCAGGACTATAAATTCTCTCAGCACCACGTACCTCTACTTTACATGAGTTCTCACCCCTGGCATTTTTCTAAAAAGAGAACACTCTTGGTGGGTGTCTCTCTCTCCCTCTCTTTAGAGAATTTTGGAGAGAATGGAGCATGAGAAGCTCATCTCAGAGCAGCCAGTCCTCTAGCCACATTCTGTTTGGTTAAATCTAAATTACTTGGTTGGAGATCTAAGTGACATTCCCCAGCCAGCTGTATCAGCCATAAACCCGATGTTACAATATGCTGTGTCTTCCCAGAGCGGCTCCTACCATGGCAGTAATTTACACTACGTGATTTAAGTCTGATTCACCTACTGTTCTGTACACTCCATGAAGGTAGGAATTATATCTGTTTTTATATCCCTGGCACCTAGAAAAATATCTGGAAGTATAAGAGGAGCTTGGAAAACAGTTAAAAAAACGAAACTGGACTTTCTAAATTCAGGAAATTCATCCATGTACATGCCTAAACTTTTATTTTTATCAAAGAGAAATCACTTATTCTTCTCTGCCTTCTTGTATAGCATAAAATAAATGTAATTATACCTTTCCAGAGTCCTCATTACAAACTCTCATTTTTGTACTTGGTTGTAAATGCAGAGATGT
>NW_007729059.1:20957-33755 GCF_000696425.1 Galeopterus variegatus | reverse complement strand
GAAGGTAGGAATTATATCTGTTTTTATATCCCTGGCACCTAGAAAAATATCTGGAAGTATAAGAGGAGCTTGGAAAACAGTTAAAAAAACGAAACTGGACTTTCTAAATTCAGGAAATTCATCCATGTACATGCCTAAACTTTTATTTTTATCAAAGAGAAATCACTTATTCTTCTCTGCCTTCTTGTATAGCATAAAATAAATGTAATTATACCTTTCCAGAGTCCTCATTACAAACTCTCATTTTTGTACTTGGTTGTAAATGCAGAGATGTCACTGGGGAGCTAATGAGGTTTACAGGGTCCCGTGCCTGGATAACAGACAGCTCCCTAATTGCTGTGCTAACTGCTGTGTCTACTTGTAAGGGTTTGGTATCCTATCCTACCACTTCCATATGTTTGTTCTCATCCCCTAATTTGCTGCTTTTCATAGGGTCCCGTGCCTGGATAACAGACAGCTCCCTAATTGCTGTGCTAACTGCTGTGTCTACTTGTAAGGGTTTTGGTATCCTATCCTACCACTTCCATATGTTTGTTCTCATCCCCTAATTTGCTGCTTTTCATATACAGTAACCCAAGAAACCTGATCCTTGTTTATTGGCCTTACAAAAAGGGTATGGGTTTCACTGCAAACATTTTATCTATTTTAACTTACTGGAATGATTTTCCTCCCTTCTACCTTCTGCTTTTTCAACCATTTTCAAGCCTTAAAGTTAACTTAAGTATTACTCTATTTTTGCTGCAAAGTAGTACAGTATTACCAAGCACAAGGAAAATAATTCTAGAAAGAAAATGGAACAGCTGAATATGTACTAAATTGATTTACCCATTTGTTTCATAGACGTGGTAACAACTTCAAAAGGCCTGGAGGGGATCCTTCCTTACCATTAACCATGGAATCTGATATGGATAAGACAACAGTTTCAGACTGTCACCTTGTGGTGTTGAAAATTCCATTGCATATTATGCAAAAGAAGCCTTCACGTTTCTGGTATTAAAAGCATTCTCTCTCACTAGAGTCTCTCTTTGTCAATGATCTTTTTATTGGGCTGTCTCTACACTTTTTTCTGGTTTCATTATGTCTCTCCTGTACTATAACCTGAATCTGAGATTAAGCACCTTTCCAGGGACAGCTCATGATTCTGCCTGTTGGAAATGCTATCAAGGTCAGCTAGAAAACAAGCTTAAAAGAATAGAAATTGTACTCAGAGATGGAAGGACATATGACAAACGTCTATCTTTATGGTTGCCCTGTAAGGGTTCCTACAAAAAAGGGATCACAAATGCCCACAAAGCTGCTTTCTGGCCTGGGAGCCAAGCAAACCTTTTTTAATGAGAATTTATCTCCCTTCTATGAAGGCTCTGTTGGTTACTTGGTAAAAAGTTCATAATGACCACTTTCCTTAGTGTTTGTAACACATTTAATCTTTTGTTGTTGATATTAATATATGACAAGCAAGATCCTAGTTAATTTCATGACTTCCAGTTCCCATTAGACAATTTTTCATTATTTGCTAAATTTCTTTGAGTCCCCAGAAAAGTGTAAAAGAAAGGTTTATGGTGTATATTGTTGGTATCAAATAACACTACAGTATACAGCTCCCAAGTTAATGTTATGAGGCTGAGGGAAAACATTTGGAAGAAGAAGAAAAGACAGATAAACATAAAATTGAGGAAATATGCAAACAAGGGTCCTATTAAAAGAGTGGGAAATAAACTAAGCAGCCCCAAATTACAATATAATTTTCTTTCCTGAAAGACAAGTACCTTATTATAAATAAAAACAAGAAATGTTTACTTTTTGCTTAGAATCTGAGCCAGTATTATGCTAGATGTTTTATGTTCATTACCTCATTTATCCTTACTAACTGTGTAGGCCAGGGAATCGGGCATTATTCCCATTTTACTTATTTATTTTTTTTTTGCAAATTGAGTTTTTTATTTGTCACTATTAAAAGTCTGAATTTTAAACAGATTCTTGGGCTGTGGTTCATAGCCATCAACTTGTTCAACTTTAGCCCCTGTCTCATCCCCAGTAGCTCTTCCAGAAATACTACCTCCATCATGAAGCTCTATGAGTTTTCCCAATTCAAACTTGGGCTTCTTCAGCATTTTTACTTTTCTAACTAAGACATCATGGAGAGCGTAAATAGATTGGCAAGGCTTTTCTATGTCTTTTCCAATGCTGTCTGGAATCAATTTACTGACCAATTCTTTCAAGTCATTGGTCTGCACCTCTCAGGTCATGATTTCCATCATCTTTTTCCGGATTTAGCGGACCTGTTGGTGCTGAGCATAAGAAGTCTTCCACGTCTTATTGCTGCACTTTTATTAAAACCAACACAGAACAGATAAAGCCAATAACCATTGGTAGTCTTGACATCAACATGAGCTTCAATCATGGTCTGCCATTTTTGACCATGGAACATATTTTGTCATGAGTTAAGATCCATGCAATGGAAGTTAGTCAGGCAGTTTTTGCCCTGGACATCTTCAGTAATTAGCTTGAATTTTCTAAATACAACTTCATCATTGTGCAGATCAGCAAGACTCACTCACTTCAAACACATGGCCCTTGAGGCCATCATATGCAATTTTGGTTCCTTGAGTCCTGGTGACTAGTGTTTTTCCAGTATTTCCTACATTGAACATAGCAGGTGCTTTCATATCATACCAATCTTTCTTAGAAAATGGATCAACCACTTTCTTCTTGGCTCCTTTTTTTTTGCCACCTTTTGTAAAGCTCTTGTTCTTGCTCTTGCTCTTGTTCTTCGTGTTGCTCAGAGAGCCAAAAGGCTATCCCCATTTTATAGACAAGAATACTGAGGTTGAAAAAGATTAAATTGCCCAAGCCAAGGTATACATTACAATGTATGGAAGAGGGTCTGTTTGACTCCAAAGTTAGTGCCTTTGAATGCTGACCCTTTTGAAATCATCTGTATACTGACCTGTTACCGAATATGGGGATTTCCAAGAAATTGCAGTGGTAAGATTGGAACTAATGGGAATGTTATCCATAACATGTGAATAAGATTTTCAATTGATAGGTATTTGGATAGAAAAGACCAACAACATACTCTTAATTTTTCAAATAACTGGTACTAATACATTAATGGGAAAAGTTCAAAGGTTTAGAAACATCTCTAAAAGGCTGTTGTTTAATTTCTTAACTCAATTTCCAAATTACACTCTGATTCAGGACATGATATTTTCTCAGACTACTAGTCTCCTGACCAATCTCCTCAAATCCTTTTTCACAAAGTCATCATAGTAAAATATTTAAAACACATATTTAAATCTGCTCCTCCTCTGCTTTTAGAAGCCTTCAACAGTTCCTATCACTTCAGAACACACTCCAAACAATCCCGTTGGCATGGAATATAGAGAGAACCCGTAGTGGCTGGTACCTGTCACAATTGTCTAAAATGGCCGTGAGTTCAAGGGCAAAAAAAAAAGTCTTATTTATGTTTCATTCTTTATGTTTTATTCCTTTTTTCCTATCTTCAGAGAAAGAGACTACCTTGTATGTATTTCTGAGTGCCAAAATATCTAACGTGCCATAGTAGGTGTTCAAGAAAATATGTGATTACAAAAATAAAATGATTAACCAGCTTCATGTGTTTATGTTTCCATTTTTTTAGTTAGAACTTAAAAACTGTTGCACATGCAATCTAATCTTCTGTTCTAACATCAGTTTCATGTTCTAGGCTAATTTGTCTTTTCTAGTATGTAACCTCTCTTCTTTCTGGTCAGGAACATCTACTACTTCGCCTTTCAGTGGATGTCATACCCTCTACCTTTGTCTGCAGTGGGATAGCGGAAAGAGCCCTACACAGACCCCTGGCCCCTGGCTTAATAAGAACCTTGGCAAGGCTGTTGAATGACCTGAGGGCAGGGCAAGGAGGGGCAGCATCTTGCTCACTTTTTATCCACAGTACGTTCCCAGGACAGTCAGTAGGTGATCAGCAAAAGCTTATTGAGTAAATGAGTGGATAAAAGAGCAAATAAATTGACTAACAGCGACAAACTCTGAGTCTAGGTTTCCTCAGTCATTAAAGGGTGATAAATGCCTGCCTACAAGGTAACATTAGCTCTTATAGGTGATGTCACTGTCTCATGGGAGGCATTCTCAAAGTTCAGTCTCTGTTCTCTTCTCAAGCCTTGGCTGACCAAGTTTCATAAGATATGTTTCCTCAGTATCCTAAACTTAGGATACTTAAAAGGCAGATGAATGTGTGGTTGAAAAATAAAGGAATTCTGGACTCTTATCTTTAAATAACTAGTAGAACTATACGTTATTTAATTTCCTGACTTGCTGGAGGAGGAGGGCTGATAGAGGAATCAGATTTGTTCCTTTGGAGACTTTCTAAAACAACGAGGGTGAATTTTTGCAACCTTAGTCCTGGGGGAATAGTGTCCTATCCACTTTCCAGCAAGGAAACATTTGCAAATATTTTTCTGGATTTCTCTCTGTTTTTGGAAGTCATCTGGGGAAAAGGTGATTTGTGGGGTGAAATTTATGGGATGTTACTTTATATTTTATTTTTGAGGTCAGAGTATTGGTTTTCTCTTTTCTGTATTAATTAAGATAATAAATCTTAATTCAACTTAGAACTATGATAATATATATCCTTGTTCAAATAGCCAAAATGATGCTTGGCATCTTTGAGATTCTATTCAGCCAGGGTTTGCAAACCATGTGGTGACTCACTGCAGGCCACTTCTCAGATAGAACTGAAAAGCCCCATCCCAGTATCACACTGTGTATTTTCCCCTACTGGCATCAGCTTGACTTTGGAAAAAGATGAGAAATCACGTACATTTGGTCACCGATCTCTATCTTATTCCTGAAATCAATCATGTTCAAGATTAAGCAGCAACTAGCTCCCTCCACAATGAAACCCAGTAGACAGCAAACTACACTTTTCATAGTTTTAAAAATCATAGCTTAATAAATGTTTTGGAAATGCCTAACAACCAAGTTCTTTCGACTTGTTTTTCTAAGTCTAGAGATATAAACAATCTGAACATTAAAGGCACAAAGCAAACCCCTAAAAAAATAAAGGTTATTGTATAGTCGGTCCTCCATAGCTACAGATTCTGGATCTCTAGATTTACCCAACCACTGATAGAAAATATACAGAAAAAAACAAAACAAAACAAAACAAATGCACATTAAAAAACCAATACAGTACAACAACTACTTACATAGCATTTACATTATATTAGGTATTATAAGTAATCTAGACATGATTTAAAGTATCTGGTAAAATATGCTAGGTTATATTCAAACAGTATATATTTTATGTAAGGGACTTTAGCATCCTTGGATTTTGGTGTCTATGGGGTTCCGGGAACCTATCCTCCAGGGATACTAATGGATGACAGTACAATGTGATTTAAAAATGTAAAGTAGCTAACAAGTTACTTAACACATTTTCTAAAATAACATAAAATATAAAGTCAAACAATGAATGAATAAACATTAATGAGAACACCAGAGGTGGCAAAGCACATCTTAACATTTAAAAAAAAACCCTTTTTTAAAAAATTTCATTTTTTGTTTGTATAGATTACAGATAGCAAAAAAAGTGAGGTACTCACTTTAGTTTTTACAAAACTAGAGTGATTTTTTTTTCTGCCTAAATAAGTAGATTCAACCTCAAAGTGTTCCCAAGATATAATTAATCCAGACAATATATTTTAATATTTATTTATATTCTGCTTATTCCAAAAAAATGTAAGGAGGCTTACAATAAAAATCCTATAGCTACATTAATTCCAAAACCCTGATAAAATATACAATTAAAATAACAATATATTTTCATTAATACAAATTCATTTTGATTTTTAAATTATGGCAATCCAAAATAGTCTATGCTGAGGATACAGTTTCTCAAAACCACCATAATAAACAACTTGTCTGATAACAACAGACTGTTTAATTTTCTCAACATAGGATAATTATAGATAAGCCTTCCATATACATGCGTACACACACGTGTATGTTCTGGAATATATAACAACACTGGAAAATGTTAAGGAGGTACTGTAAATTCAAGTGTTTACAAAAGACAGCACAATATTATACCCTTTTTACTGTTTTTTTTTTTTTTTTTTTTTTTTTGGCTGGCTGCTAGAGGGATTGAACCCTGGACTTTGGTATTATCAGCACCATGCTCTAACCAACTGAGCTAACCAGCCAGCCCCACACCATATTTTACTTTTAAAAATAAGTATATACAGGCATAGAAGAGTAGAAATAAAAATTGAGATTTCAAGTTTTCTACAATGAATGTGTTTTACTTTCATAACATGGAAAACTATTTATACTTTTAAGACTACATTTATATTTTTAAACTATTTATATGTTTAACTTTTCTTGTTCCTATAATTATACTCCTATATGAAAATCCCATCATGGCTACTCAAAACAATAGACTCTGGGGCTGAGTCATATTAGAGGATCTAATGTCCGCTTCCCACTAACTTAATATGTTTTATTGAGATTTTATTGTTTTATAGGACAGAGTTTCACCAGAGGCCAACCTGTGTACTATAAATAAGTAACCATATCCTATGATGTTCCACTGCATACCAAATGGGCTCTACTTGAGATTTTATTGTTTTATAGGACAGAGTTTCACCAGAGGCCAACCCGTGTACTATAAATAAGTAACCATATCCTATGATGTTCCACTGCATACCAAATGGGCTCTACTTAATGGCATCTTTCATTTAGGGATGAATGCCTCTTTCACCATCCCTTAAAAATAGTATCACAGACCTTGAAAAATTATTGTACAAATCACAGGTCCTAAGATATTTTACATCTAGACATGTACAAAATTATTTTAAACTTACACAGCTTTGCAAATAGCCACTCACCCAATGAAAAGAAATAATTGGGGGAAAAAAGAGAGAGAGAGAAATACATTTTCTGAAGGGTTATATTACAAAATGAATTACATTATTCTATAGGATAAATAGTTGTTGAGGCATATTTTTTTCAGGCGTGTGCTACATATTCTAAAATCACAAGATCCTGTTACAAAACAATGATAGAAAGCTAATAATTATAAAAAAAATACAGACTTTTCCCCCAATGCTATTGGTGCACAATGTATCTCCAAAAGATACAAATTTCATAAAATTACTTTAAAAAAAAAGAGCATAACACTGCCCCACATCTAATTATGAATGATACAGAATCATCTTACTCAAGGATATTTTCATTTTAGAGATATAAAATTAAATAGATACCTTGTAGCTAGAAGAAACATGAAATGAGAACAAAAACATCACACTCCAAAATTAGCAATGGAAATTAAGAAGTGATTCTATGATTTTATGCGAAGTTTATTTTTTTAAAAAAAATAAATAATTCTATCATATAGCTAATATCATTAAAGTGTTTCAATAAAGGAGGAATGATAAAATAATGGTTTTTAATGGAACTGAGCAAAATTAAATTACCACTTCATATAACATTTAAAAGTTTAAAATGAATTGTTCTCATTGTCAGAAATTGACTAAGTGTGAGTGTTCTACAGGAAGGCTTTTTCTCCTTGCTTTCACACCCCTCCCTGATTTATCAGTAGGACATCTATACCAGACTTCTCAAGGTGAGGTCCACAGACCTCCTGGAGAAAGTAAGGTGTGCTGGAGATTAGAAGTCCTAAGGAAAACTATGGAATGCCCCTCAAGTTTACTTTATAGAGTAGAATGCTACAAAGAAAAGTATCTGACCCAAAAGCACCAACATGCTTAGAGGCCCTGCACTTGTCATTACGCTCCTGTCTCTCTCGGTCTTGCTCACTCTCTCTCTTTCACCCAGAAAACCCTACCCCACTCCCACTAGGATTCTTTTCCAGATTAATGACTGTTTAACTTCAATCCTCGTTTTCTTGAATTTCCCAGGCAGTGCTACCTCTGGACTGCTGGGGTACCTGGGGACAATGGCAGCACCTGCCACACTGCAGCATGTGAAGCACCCCTCCTCCCAGGGCAGGGCAGCCCTCAGTTGTCTATCATGAGCACTTCACTGGGAAACAACAAATGTCGCAGACACTAATCTAAAGCTTGGAGGTCCATCATGCTATCTACTAACAATCTCAAAAACAATGTTAGGAATAATACTGCACATAAAGAGGATTCTTGTCAGAAATCAAGAGGAAAAGTAAAGTTTCGGTTTTGGAGATCACATCCTGGCCAAATTACTTAACCTTTTCTGAGCCTGTCATTTCCTTGTTTACAAAATGGAAATAGGGTTGGTGCCCACCTCATTTGGGTTAGTGAGTATTAATTTAGTCATGTGCAGAAAGTTCTCAGCCTAGTACCTGACAAGTAGGTAGTTTACTGAATGCCACTATCAATCAAGATCGTGAATTTGAAAAATCACATAATTTTCACATGTGAACTTCAGATACATAGAAGTATAAAACTCTCATTAGGCAAGTTAATAGCATGAAAAGCGACAAATTTAAAAACATTTTATGTGTTACACTTAAACAAAGGAAGCCATTGTTTATGTAATAATAAGTATGATCCCTATATATTTGAGAAAATTTCATTCAAGGTACTGAAAAGTAATTTGATGGACTTAAAACACTGATGATGAAAACTAAAATCTGGTACAAATGATTCTGCTAATTCCATTAAATTGTGTGTGCCTGTATATATGAGTATATATGCTCTTTATAAAATGTTAAAGAACACTATACAAATGTACAAATAGCAACGTCTTGATTGAAGATAAGTATCTGTGAAATAGACATGGTGGGGGATATTATTTCAGTAGTTCCATCCATAAAGGTGGTATATCTATGCCGTAGCTTATTAAGCCACAATATTTCAACATGTAAAATATATTGGGGGCCTAATATAAAACTATACACTATAAATTGGAATTTGCTAAAGAGATACTTAGGACCCATATATAACTATAAAATTACAGTCATGTGTTGCTTAACAACGGGGATATGTTTTGAGAAATATGTCATTAAGCAATTTCGTTGTTGTGCAAACCTAGATGGTATAGCCTACTGCACACCTAGACTATATAGTATAGCCCATTGCCCCAACCACCTTCATATAAGATCCATCACTGACCAAAACATTGTTATGCAGCACATAACTGTATTTCAAATCAAAAAGACTGCTTCGTGATTACAGTGGCATGTATCCCAAGGACAGACTGATTTACAAAAACGCAGTCCCAGTAGCCTATGTGTGTGTATGTAAAAATAGCCTTGTTACCAAAATAAAAATTTCACTCTCCCACAACTCTCTAAATGCAAGAAACCCTTGGTGGCTGGCCAGTTAGCTCAGTTGGTTACAGCATTGCCTTGTAACAACAAGGTCAAGTGTTTGGATTCCCATACCTGGCCAGCCACTGAAAAAAAAAAAAAAGAAAAAAAGAAAGAAACCCTTGGTTATTAGCATGCCTAGAGAGAAAAAATTTAGTGAATCAAACAGTCTGGTTAAGCAGCCTTTCACACATATGCTTATATTTTCAAAGAACAAAAGCAACACAATAAGCAACACTGTGTGTCTGTGTGTGTGTACGCGGATGGTTTTTTGTTTGTTTGTTTGTGTTCTAGAGGGCACAATACTACAGGGTCCTCATATGAATGATTATTAGTAAGGGGGGAAACAATGAAAACCTTAAATGACAATTTAACACAGTTCAAACATTCCAAATCAAAATATTAAGTATTCACTAATACTGTAAAAATATACAATCCTATAACAGATAAAGGAGATACATATGGTCCCTGATTTACAATTATTTAACTTATGATTTTTTGAGTTTACAATGGGTTTATGGGGACTTAATCCCATCGTAAGTTGAAGAGCACCTGGACTTAACGATGGTTTGTCTTAGGACTTTTCAACTTTATGTTGTGTTTATGGGATATTAAATGTATTTTTCACATATTTTTGACTTACACTGGGTTTATCAGGACATAACCTCATTGTATATCAAGGAGTGTGCATGCGTGTGTGTTTACGTGTGTGTGGGTTCATTCAAAGGCTGATCTGGCACATGTAGAGATGTGGAGGCAAGCCCTTAGCAAATATTTTTGAGTTAAAAAACACTTTTCCTTTTATTTTAAAATGAGCTTACAAAAATGGTTAAATCTTCTTTTGAAAGTCACTAAAATTAGGATCCATTTATTTTCGTACTGAAACTGTTAAGTATAATCCAAGAAAAGCCCATTCATTTTATAGAAAAAGAACATAATGTCATAATCATCATCATCCTCTGTAGTTAGAGAAAATGCTCCTTTACATAAGGTGTATTCCCCAATATAAATTTAATATATATTAAATGACTGGACTATAAAAGTATCTTTGTACATGGTATATATAATAAGGAAGTCTTCCAAGTCATAACTTCACCAGAGTTAAGTAAATATAATGCACACACATATTTATCCAAATAGAAAACATTTCTGTGATATCTAAAAATTTTTAACTTCTTCCAAGAAGAATCTAGCAACATGACAAGCTTTTATGTTAAACAGATAGAAGACTGCATCAAAAGCTCTTCTTTTATTTTAAATATTTCTGCTAAATCATAGCAAAATTGTTCTGTTGATTTTTCTGTTTATCAATCCCCATTATATATTTTCCTTTTTAATTATCATTTGAAAAGAAATTACAACAGAGGTGTAAGCTGCTTTAGTTCCTGGCTTGATAAATTAAAAACAAAGGCTATGTAGATGAGGAGGAGGGTCAAAAAAAGGATAATCATACTGAGGACAGAAGTTTTTACTTCTCAATTTATAGAATATTGTTAAAAGAGAAAACAAATATCTTTAAATTATGAAAATGCCCTGGAAGTATCCTCTTTCAAAGTACTATATTTATTCAACTATGTGTTCCCAATACAAAGTAAACCCCTTATTAAAATGCCATGACTCAGTTCTTTGTTTGCTAAATTTAAATTATATGAAACTGCTTAATCACTGAGGTTCTAAAAGTAGTACGTCCTAAAATCAAGAAAAAAGTTTCCATTTTCAAAGCACTTACAGCTGTGCTTATAACTAATCCGTTATAGTACTTGGCTAATAAATTAATACTTAATTTGCAATTTCCTTAAATTAATAGCATACCAATAAGAAAAATCATAAGCCAAGTTTGGTCTTGAAAAAGGAAAGCAACTACAAACACAGTAAGTGTTTGTATAACATAAAATAAGCTAAAACCCAATGGACCAAAAAAGAGACAAACAGATTGCAACAAAACAAAACAAAACAAAACAAAACTTCCAAAATGCTACATATGTGATTCACTTGTTAGGTCACAGAAGATACCCATTTTTCAAACATCTTCCTTCTTGACATTTTACCAGAAGAGAGCCATAAAATAGATTGCAACAAAACAAAACAAAACAAAACAAAACTTCCAAAATGCTACATATGTGATTCACTTGTTAGGTCATAGAAGATACCCATTTTTCAAACATCTTCCTTCTTGACATTTTACCAGAAGAGAGCCATAAAAAGGAAGAACTCATGCTAGAATGAATTGATAAAGGAATCACTTCTGCTAAACTATAATTGTGGTCCAACTTCCTTACACAATTATTGCTCTTTATTTTCTTTTCTGAGCCATTCAAGTTGGATATTATCTGAAAAGATCACATGCCAGTTTTCTTGGAACAACTACACCCAACGTTTGGCCCAACGTGTTTAGTTTCTCCACCTTGCCCTCATCATCAGTATTAAAAAAAAAGCTAATAATTTGAACACTTCATAACATGGATAAAATTTTTAGAATGTATTGGACTACATAGTTCTTATGTGTTCCTAATAGAAGTTAGGTTTTCTATCACCTAAAGGTGATATACGTCCACTTGGGTTACACATAGGATGTATCTCCCCCCAAAACAAAAGAATTCTAGTGACCTTTGGTTTTAACCACTGACAACCAGCAGATATATCTATAAAACTATAGAATAAACAAATGAGTACCAATAAATTTTATATGTGCCCATATAAATTAGTCATCACTATATCTTTCTCAACTGTTCAAGGATCAGAATTTAAAGAGTTTTGTCATTTAAAAAAGAGGATGTGGTGGTATTGGTGGAAATGTAAGAGTCAACTTCCACTTTTTTTGTATCTTTGGTTTCCCAGCCCCCTTCAAGAAAGCTGTGTACTCTGACCCCTTCCCATATACACATATACAAAAATGTTTCATATAATTTCAAGAGACCCATAGAAACCCACAAATGAAGAAATTATAGACTTTAAGAATGGAAACGTCATGTTTAGGGGAGCTAAATCTTTGTACGCAATTAGATTATCCCGTGTAACTAACTACAGGAGCTGGAGCCAGGTGAGCATTCAGAACGAGAAAATAAGGCAGGTAGCTATGAATGAGGAACTGGCACACGATGGTGTAGGAGGGTCCCTGGGGCTTACATTGTTCACGTCCAAGCAGGAAGAAAAGTAGCAGAATAAATTGAAAGGAATTTCTTAGTGACAGGGGCTGGGACAAATGGAATTTTCTAAGGCAATCTGTTCAAGTAAAATAATATAGAAAGGATATCCTAAGCCATTCAGTAAAATCTTGGGAATACAAAGTCAGTTTTTATCTCCTCCTACTTTACACTTCATTATCATTGTGCTTATTTAGCATCAAGCACTGTAGAAAACTTTAGAAAAATAAAACTAATTATATGATTAACACTATTAATTTATTTATATATACATACATTCACATAAGTATACTGTATATGTTCTTTGTCCTACATAACAGCGTATGCTTTCTTCTTTAAACAAAACCA
>NW_007729059.1:3688-20451 GCF_000696425.1 Galeopterus variegatus | reverse complement strand
TTTTTTTTAATTATAGGCATCTGACATATTAACTAAAAATCAATCATCCTGTTTGAATTTAGGATGTTTGGGTTATAAACAGAATTGTACTTTGAATCACTGTTTGTAACATAATTTCTTAGATTCTGGAATATTCCAATTCACAGAGTAATTATACCAAGCTTATAAAAGAGAATTTTGAAAAATCCTTTAAGTGGCATGTGCCAGGTATTTTAATGGGAGCTGTCATGTATGTTTTTATCTTAATATAATTATATAATGTTAACATCACTTATAGAACAATATTAAATACAAATTGACAAGAAATAGTAGTGGTGAATTATATTTTAGACCCATGAGGTCTGGAGCTCCATGACAATGGAGTGTGTGAGGGTACTTCAAAAAGTTCATGGAAAGATTCATATTATCCTCTAATTCTACTTCTCAATGAACTTTTGAAGTACCCTCGTATGCCTCTGGCCACAGCTGTCACCCTCGGAGATAGCCCCCTCAACATGCTACCAAAGTGCTTTTGTGGCATCAGCTCCCTGGATCGTAATCATCTTTGTGTCTTCCTTCCCCACCACACTGTAAGCTCCTTGAAGACAGAAACTATATATTATTTATGGTATATCTAGCACCTATAATAAATCTCTGCTGAATAAAAATAACGAAGTGCTTGTTTACAGATGATCTTCCAGCAGAAGTTGGTAATTTTAAGAAACCCAAAGATAACACAAATCAAGAATAAATTTTAAATAAAAATGAAGAATTTCTAAATTAATAGCCCCTATCACTGGGGCTGGCCCGTGGCTCACTTGGGAGAGTGTGGTGCTGACAACACCAAGTCAATGGTTAAGATTTCCTTACCGGTCATCTTAAAAAAAAATAGCTTCTATCGGTTACCCAGGGTCAACTCAGGCACAAACATTCTCAATAACAGAATTAAAGTACTATATCGCTAATCACTCTGAATAGAAACCTCTAGGCTATGATATTCTTTTCTTCCTTAAATGTAATACAATTCAACACTCTGTCAATGACTCAGTAACAGTTGTAAACATTATTATTATACAGGACTTTGAAGGTAACTATAACTTCAGATGGCACAAGCCAAAGAAGGAGAGAGTCGGACTGAACCTCACCCCAGCAGTAGCTCTGCAATCTGATGCCCTAAGAGACCTCTGAGGATGTCCTTTTCCATTCTCTTCAAGCATGATGTAATTAATGGAAAATCAAGGGTTTTAATCTCAGCTCTGACACCTTATCATCTGAACCTTGGACAAAGTTAAATCTCTCTGGTCCACTCTCTTCTGTTCTTACTAGGTGTACCTTACCTTTATGTTGGTTACTGAGGTATAGGTGACCATACTTTCTGAACCAAAAATTGAGGGACATAATCAGACAACTAGACCAAAACCTAATGTAAAGATTTCCTCCAAAATCCATGACACATGGCATATCTCAAGACTACGGACTGTTTGCACTATTTTATGTAAAGTCTGAGCATTTACCTCCACATTGGTTGTTCTATTATTTTCATTCATTTATAAAATGGTATATATTCACTCCTGCTTTTATCTGCTCAAAAGCTAGAGCACCAGGCATTGTGCACTGAGACAACAGCAGTAAACAAAATGGGCACAGGTCCCATTGCTATGGAATTTACAATCTAGACTTGAAGAAGAAAGAGCCATTAAACAAAAAATTACCCAAATAAATAATTAGAAAGTGTGATAACTGCTGTGGAGCATGTGACAGTAACACATGACAGGAAAGCTGACTTGGCAGAGGGGCTGGTTGAGGAGTGAGGGAGGTCGGGAAGGGTCTCTGGGGTGTACACTTAGGCAGGGGACGGAAGGACGAGCAGCGTGGCCCCTGCTCCTCAGCTATGACAGTGTTTCCACTCATGACATCTTTCTACATTCCATTCTGCAGCTTTTCATTTCTTCCATGAGTTATCTCTCTCTCTCCCCGCAAACGACAACAATGGGATATGGATGAAAGGTGGCCACGTTTGGAATCAGAAGACCTAACTGAGTCTCATCTGTAAAGGTTACTGTGTTGTGTCTCTTCCTTGTGCTCCGTTCATAAAACGGGGAGCCCATTGCCTTATCCAGCCACCGCAGAGTTCCTGTGAATGAGGACAATTCATGGCATGATAGATGCCAAACTCTGGAAGACTATCAAGGGCAAGTCAACAGAGAAAACTTAGTTTTCCTGTGACATCTTTTTTCTTAACTTTTCTGCTTTTAGTGGTCTCTTCACTGGTTTTAGTGTTCTCTGAAAAAAAGAAACATTTTATTTATTTATTTATTTATTATTTTTTTATCTTTTTATTTTTACCCTTTTTGAGGAACTTTATTTAAATAGAATCATGTTGAATATATTATTCAGGGACTTGCCTCCTTCTTTCAACATTTAAGTTTTGCAGATTCATTTATATGATGTGTAGAACTGTAGTTCATGTTCTTGTACTGCTAGAAAGTATTGCATTATACCAAGTACCATAGTTTATTTTCCTGTTAAATACCAAGTCAAAGTCCTGTTTTTCTTCTAATCAGAATTTTGACCCCTCACAACATAACTTCCTTCTACTTTTCAGTAACTCAATCACTTAACAGACTTTCAAAATATGTTTATGTATCAACATTACAGGCATTAGGGGACAGAATTTTACAAATGAAAATATGGCATTAATAATGCCAAGTCTAGACTTTTCATGTATCTCTATATCAAATCTCACCTATAATTTCAAAGGGGGTAAAATACTTTTCTGCCCAAACTGTATTCAGTCTCAAACACCAATGAAAAAAATGAATGTGCATTAGGGATAGAAAATTCTACAGAATGTTTCATATTTCAAAATTGATGCCTAATTAATTTTCCTCAGTAATTAAACTTTAACTCAATCACATGGCCTGACAATTAGTCTTTGATAGAAAATTCTACAGAAGATCTCACATTTCAAAATTGATTCCTAATTAATTTTCCTCAGTAATTAAACTTTAACTCAATCACATGGCCTGACAATTAGTCTTGAATTTGGATCTAAGTTTCATAACTTCTGAGTAACGTGACCATTTAGTAAATTACCTACTGATTTCAGTTCACTTATGTGTTAAATTGCATAGTATTTTACATATAAGGTTGCCATAAAAACTAAACTTTTGTAAAACACCAAACACAATGGTCAGTTTGTTCTTCCCTCCTCCCATTTCTTACATTTCTCGAATGGTAACAGTTAACACATAGAGGACCTTCACCACTCTACAACGCTTTGGTTTGTTGGGAATAAAACATGCACTTTTCTCCCATGCTTTGCCTGAGTGACACATTGCTTTGGGGAGCACTGAAGCTCATCAGTTTGGACTAGAGGACCGGAGAATACAGGAATCAAGTTTAAAAGAAATATTTAGGGAAAAGTAATCCTCTTTGCTTCCATGAATGGTCATGTTTTTGGAGCTATACTGGAATTGACATGTTCCCGTAGCAGTTCACTGTAAAGAGTAATGTTAGTGAGCCGCACTCTGAAATTGCAGAGCGAAAGCAGAATTTATATATTAGATGCCTCGTTTTATAGTCTTAATAATCCTTAATATGTGCCATGTTCTTACAAAGGCAAAAAAAGAATTCTATTTAGTAACATCTTCGGTATGCATAATACTACAATTTTTCAAAGCTATTTCCTTTGTTTTATGTTTACAAGAATTTCATAAGGTGATGGTTGTTGTCATCGTATGACAGGATGTGCCATATGGCCTAGCTGCTCAAGGTCACACAGTGAGGTACTGGTAAAACCAGCTCTAGATCACCCATCTCCTCAGTTCCCCTACCCAGGATTTTTAAAACTTTTTTGTATCACGGATCCTTTTGGCAGTTTAGTAAAATCTATGGATCCCTTCTCAGAATGATGTTTTTCAAGTGTCATTAAGTAGATTACACAGAAATCAATTAGAGTGACAGTTATCAAAATATTTTAAAATGTGATATAGTAATGCACTGCTTTATTAGTTCATTAAATAACAAGATCTAGCTGTAATTAATAAATACTGTAATTTTAAAACAGTGATTAACTTAAATATTTTGAGATTTCTACAACTATAACATGAAAGGAAAATATCTGTGATTTCTATCAGTGGCAAAGTCACAGATTCTGTCAATACTGCTATGGTTTATTGTGTACATTCATAATTAAGTGGAATGATAAATTTCAGGTAGATTTTAGTGAATATAAGAGTGTAATTTTTTCCCCATCCAAGTTCACAAATTCATGGAAATTCCAGGCACTGATCCCACTGTGACCCCTACCAACTCTTCCAACAAAGTTGACCAATTTATAACACAGCCCAGGAAGTTTTAAAGTATTTCAATATATGACAAAAGTTGTCGTTAATATCAGTATCAAAATCTAAAAATCAAACCAAAAAAACTCAGAAAATTGTTTCATAAATTCAAAGCTTTTATTTCCCAACCTCCACCAATCTATATTTCAAATCTTTATATAAATCTCTGAGATGATTTCAAGAAATATGGAATTTTGAAACCCTAGTCTGTCGAAAATATATAATGTTGGATAAATTACTTTGGTTTCTAAATCAAAGAAAATGATAAGAGTGGTGTTTCTACACACAAGGATATTAAATATTATGATGAAGGATGTATTTGTTTCCATGCCTGTCCCCAAATTCCCTTTCTGCATCGTTCCGTCTAAAAATTTTGTGCACTCATTGCATGCTCCCTGGCTCCAGTACAATCCTGTACAAAATCTTGGTGTCCCACCTAGCACACCAAGGTACCCCATTTAGGGAGACATCAAAGCAACCCCAAATTCATAACTTTCAGATACAGAGACCACAGTTTCTGAACCCAAAATAAGAGACATAGTTTGGTAAGTATGGGTATTTATACCTGTGATGACAACTAGACAAAATACTTGATATCAGAAAGCTCTTGGAAAATGCATAAGGGACAATTTATTGCACATATAGATGAGTTTGTTCTTCTTCTAAAGATAAGGTTGACCTTTCTGTACTACCATTGGTATACATGCCTATTCTACACACTGCCCACTGAAGGAAGATTTGGTAATTCTTTGCCAAGTATGTGGTTGAAATGTTTAGGAATTTCCAAGGCAATTTTAGCTACTTACTTTTTTATACACTTGAGGTTTTTGGTTTTTTTTTTAAGAACATTAAAATATCCTAGAATATATATGAGAAAAGGAAATCATTGCCTCTAGAATTCATTTATAAATTTCAAGACACAGTACTAATTCAATAAAGTCTAAATTGATGAATTCCAACCAAACGAATATCTCTATTCTTTCTCATCAGTTTACAAGCCTCCTCACATATGAAACAAAGATAAGACCTATCAAATCAAAAAAATTCTGCTTTATTTCCTCTTTTCCCACATACTTAAATCCAGGGTGACTATACTTCACCCCCAAACCTCTGCAAGAACCACAACATAAATGAATTTTCTAGATGAGTGAAATGACTTTCTATTAGTTATATGTGGATTTAGTTAATAAAATAATAGCTATATGTACAATTACACTGGCAATATGACTCTGACAAGCCCAACCTACAAAAAAACTACTTCACGATTATGATTTATGAATGGTTATTTATTTTCAATTGGGTGGTAACTCTGTACAATCTTTTAATAAATAAAAAACATTCTCTGTAAAGGCAGAAAGAGGCATATTACACTCTGTGAACCCAGAATTGTGTTTTGTCACTCCCATGGTTACCCATTTAAACAAGTGTTCATATCACCTGAAAAAAATGCAAAGAGATTCCAGTATCTCTACATTTGAGTAATTGTTCAAAAAAAAATCAAAATACATAATAAAATGAATTTGTCATGAGACTGTGTGCTGTGCTGCATTTCAAAAACTGCCTAAAAATTAAGAGGTGGTTTCAATGAATGCAATTGTTTGAGCTATTATAGCAATCCAAATATTTCACAAGAGATCTTCAAAAAGTTCATGGAAATATTCATATTACCTTTCAATTCTATTTTCCACGAATTTTTTGAAGTACCCCTGTGCATAAACATTCAGTATACTATAATTGTTCTATTGGTCAGTGTCATATTGCATGAATACAATCGTAATGTTTAATCAATAATGCCATCATTTAAGTGAAAACTATAAAATGTTTAAAAGTTTAAAGCTATTCTTAAACTGAAAAAAGTCTATTAAAATTCAGTTTGGGTTTAATGTGAAAAATGTTAACGTACCAAAAGAATTCTAGCTAACCAATCATGTATAAACATAGATATCAGCCTGAAATTTAAGACAGGCTGCTAGATTGAATGATGAGACCATCAGCTTGAGCTCTTCAGTTCATTAGCTTAACCACAATCCCAACCTAATATCCATAAAGTCACAAAAGCAAATGCAATATACTCCTAAGTTTTGAGAACTACACAAATTTTTCATTATTCACGTCATGTAGGATTTATGCTCAGCATTACTTCAGTGACAATAAAGGGAGAACTAGAACCATCTTTGAGAAAGAAGTTAGCTTTTTAAAAAAGAACATTAAAAACCTGTGTTTTTCTTAGGTTTAATGCAAACATCTTGAAAAAAAATTACATTCTTCTTTACAAAAGAGGAGGAAAAAAAGAAAATTCTTCAAATTACCCAGTATCTTTCCACCCAGAGATAAACCACAGCAACACTCAATCTTCCCCGACAAACCTGCCCTCCTGCTGTACATCCTCTACCATCCACCCAGATGCCCAAACCCAGTACCCAGTTAACACTGCCTTAAGCTCTTCTCCTCCCTTAAGTCCACCATCCATCAATCACCAAGTCTCCTTGCTTCCATCTAAGCATCCCTCAGATCCCTCACTTGATGCCCTTGCCAGGAGAGGTGGACCAACCCCTCTCCATACAATGCCAGCCACTACAGACCCACAAACCCAGCTATCTATGAGACCTTGCTGGGTCTCTTACCTCTGAGCCTTTAAGGCACAATTCTGGTTTCAGCGTTAAGTCCCTTACTGTGGGAGGAGGATGCATAATAACAAGTTACTCAGTTCTTGGATTGGAATATGCTTTAATACTAAGAAAGTTCGTACGACTGAAACCTCTTCCTTCAAAGAAGAGATTCAAGGGAAAGATATAGATTCCTGAATGCCTTAAACTTTAGGGCCAAATTTAGCTTCCCCACTCTTGTCTCTGCAATCGTTATTATATCTCGTACGACTGAAACCTCTTCCTTCAAAGAAGAGATTCAAGGGAAAGATATAGATTCCTGAGTGCCTTAAACTTTAGGGCCAAATTTAGCTTCCCCACTCTTGTCTCTGCAATCGTTATTATATCACCACTACTAGTATCAATAAGTAACTGACTGGTATAATTTTATTGTTAACAAAATTAACATGGCACTTTCACATATACAATCATATATCTAATCCTTCCCTGGCCCTAGTTGCCCTGAGCACAATAGGAGTCCCATATATTATATCAGTATATTATGTTTCATTGGATTATAAAAGTGAGAGAGGAAGCAGCAGGAACTTACCTGAAGACTGAGAATTGGTATGTGAACTTGCAATGGTAAGAAGAGAGTGAGTGAGTAAAAGATAGAACAATACAAAAGGCATAAATGAATATTTAGGAGATATCCACAGGGAGACCCCGTAAAATGGTCCTCTCAACTCATAAGTCTCCTGCTCTGCTTTGTGCAGCATGATTTCCCAAAAGACACAGCTGCGTGGAGACAGAACTTGTTTACACTGTACTGGGGATATTCTCCCTGGTCCTCACTAACTTTCCTTCTCAGCCTTTGCTGAACTTGTTACATTCAGCTCCTTTCTAGCTCTCCCCTTCTACCCCTTTGCTGCCATTAACTACATTCTGTAAAAATATGGTCTGCACTTTAGAATTCTTGGGAGATAATTGGGCTGGTCACACTTGGCAATTATCTGTCAGCAGGGGGAAAAAATATTTCCTTTAATCTAGTTGATGCAAAAATAATCCGGAACGGATTACAAGGGCAAGTATCTAAATAGTGATTCCATACATGGCATTGCATTAGTAATTTTATGTGGTTTTTAAATGTTTGCTATAAATGGATAAAATGAGGAGCTCTTCAGAAAATTTACTTCTAAAAGTAGCCATAACATGAACTAAAAATAAGTTAGAGCACAATTTCACACTGATGTGTATAAGCCACCTTCCAATGTGCTTATTTACACTTCCCCCCACATTTCATGACTGCAGCATTTGCCTGTAGAGATATAAATGTCCCAAATGATCAGAAACATGTACCTCACCTTGAAGCGTGCAAAATTAGAGGTGGACTAAAAAAAAAAAAAAATCAACTGAAAAAAACAACTGATCGGAGATCTGAAAACTGACATTTAAATACTTCTTTAGCACTTGGAGCTAATCACTATACTCACCATTTCTCTTAAATCTTTCACAGTTTCTCTTCTATTTATAGTATATCTGCCATTTCTCTATAGCAAATGCATTGTGCCACTCTGATATCACTAAATAAATCCTTATCCAGAGACATCTATCTGCCCCCTTGGCAGGATCCTAATGAGGAGAATAAGACTGAGCAAGCACAACAGTTCTGTAGAAGGGAAGGTGGTGGAGATGAGCAAAGAACAAGACTTGCCATTGGGCTCATGGGCAGTACGCTGGCTGTCACACACGATACAAAGAATCAGCTGAAACTGATGGGCACTGAGGGCTTGGAACAGAGAACCCCTCCTTTTGGAAGCAGTAACTTATATCCAGAGATGATGCAGCTAGCCCATCCACAGGAAGGCATGCGCTTTGAAGTGTTTTTCTAGCAGTGGTGACGGATGGTGTGTTGTCCTATGGGGATAGATGGTCAATAACAGGTGCAAGAAAACTGGCCAGAGTCAGCTATGCAATCTGACCACAGAACAAAGTAGAGCTGCTGCTCTTTATGGGAGGAAATCTGCACCTTGGGTACCTGGAGCCCCATGACTGACCTGGTCAAAGTCTTAAGGAAAGCATAAAAACCAACTCAAGAGTTCAGAAGGCAATTTCTCTGTCTACTGAATATTTATTTCCCTACAGATCAGTATTTGAAGCAACCTCACTGCAAACCAATTAAAATAACTCAACAGTGAAAAAAATACTTTGCTAAGCAATGAAAAGGCAGCTATTCAATTTTATCTTGCTAAAGTTTCTCCTGTAAATGTAATCATGAAAAGTGGTATAGTTAGAAGAAACATATAATTAGCCTTCCTACATAACGTTTTTTCCAGTACTCTATGTGGGTATGTCAGTATATCTACATGTAAAACAGATGTGTATTGTTTTGGGTATAATCATATGGAATGCTGTCAAAATCAAGGGGTTTTGGTAGGTGTTTTCCCAACTATGCAGTTGATAAGAAATTCAAATGGATGAATGGGAGGGGGTGCTGAAATTTTGATATCTGGAAAAAACAGAAAACACCCCCACAGTTTAGTTTATTTTAAAATAAAGGAGAAGAATCAATTTTACCAATAAGTATTTATTTAGAAAACTATGAATGTAAAGTTCCTTTCATTACCTTTAATTTTTATAATCCCATGATAGGACAGCTGGTAAAAAAATTTCTTTGGACCTGTCTACAGAGGGAACTAGATAAATGCTCCAGGACCCTTAGTTTGATGACTTTATAACTGTACAATTCTGTAAATATACAGAGACAGAAGAGGCTCCCAGAGACATTATTACAACAGAGAATTAAACAAGCATATCCTGTCTTACAGAAAGTAAAAAAATGTTATGCCTAATAACTTTGTGCATAAGCAGTCCTTTTATATGTAGTGTCTAACTCACCAAAGGAGAAAAAAAATGGAAGATATTCAAAAGCACCAAGATTTAGGATAGCTACCAAACAAAGTTACACTGCTAACATTTTTAACATTTTGCTAAAGTGAAAACATTATCTAACTCAATCCTCATAACCTGAGAGACAGGTAGTATGATAGAGATTTTACAGTTGAAAAAACTGAAGATTAGATAAGATCAATAAGGTCATGACTTAAGGTCTTAAACTTGTGAGTGACAGCCCACACAGTACAAGATTAAAAGATATAGTGGGAGAAACACAACTTTCCTACTTTTTTCCAGGAAAATGATTACTGCTACACCTTTGATATTTTTCATTTATGTATTCTGCAAACATCTGTTATATCATATGACATCCACGGTTGGCCCTTTAGTCAGAAAATAAATAACAAGAAATTGCCCATGTATAAAAAACTCATGGTCACAATTTTAGTAGACTATATCTAAAACTAGAAGTAAAATATACCTGTATGATGCTCTAGCAAATAAATATTAGTCTTTCAACCATAAGGTATTTAAATTAAGATCTATTCACTGATCAGACACAGTAACATGAAATATCACCTTCTGACTTTTCTTTAAAAATGTTCCATGGATAAATAAGCCAAAGCAGAAAAAAGTCTTATTTTCTGAAAATTTCCTAGTGACTTAAGGACAATGGCACAAATAGAATTCTAGATGATATACTCTGATCTCTTGTTTTTAAAATACATTCCCTCTCATTTATATGCCCCATTAATCTTTTCTTCAAACAAAAGTTCTGGTATTGACCACTACTTCCCAGTTGTTCAATTAACATCCTTGAAGGTGATTTGACCAGCAGTCATGGCATCCCCAGAAGTGAACAGATGAAGCCAAACACTAAAGCAGCTTTCTTAATACGTAAAAAGAAGACTCGAGTCAAGTTGTGATAAAAACATTTTCTATTGGCCATCAGAAATATAATGTGCCTATAAGCAATCCTAGCAACTTATTTTAAATAATATATTACAAAATATTATCAAAAATGGTTTGTTACCAAATGGAAGGCATGTAAAAGGAAAACGCCAATAACTTCTTTATCGTTCGAAGTCATTAACACAAACTCAGGTATTTACTGGATCGATTCTAAAGAAAAGTTAATGTTATAGCATGATTTTTAAGGGATAATAACCAAGATTAAATATGTCAATCCTTCCACTGATTTCTGACTATGTTTCAAATAGTTTAACCCCCTTTAAGAACTTTTCCATGTTAATTAGTTTAAAACCAGGAATGCAACACTCTCTTACTAGTAGAGGAGTTTATATACTACTGGAAATCGCAGGAGTTTTTCAGCAATATCCGATTATATATGCTTACTTTATAATTTGGAGAAGTATCCCAAGAAGGTAGACTCTTTGATAACACAATAAACCAGCACTTTGTATATAAAGTAGAAACAATTTCTAATAGGATGAAACATTATTTCTTACCACATAAAGCAATGCTATAATGTGACTTCCTCCTGAAATAACTTCTATTTGTCTTTCTTTCTAAGGGAAGCCAAGTTCCATCAACGTATTAAACCGTCCTGTGCCGATGGCACTCTTCTTCCTGCTTGGAAGCCTGTCTTGGCTCTCTCGCTTCCTTCTCTCACTGGTAAAATCCTATCTATTCTTTAATCCCAGCTCAAATCCACCCTCTTATGCAGTCTTGCACAATCTCACCAGTTGAAATCCATTGTTCCATCCACATTACACTCTCATTCACCTGGTTTACAACTAACTATATTCTTTATCACGCCTTACATTCTTGTTGTCCAGATATTTTTGTGCTTCCTCTGAGCACCGTATCTTAGATACCCAACAAAGGTTTGCCGACTTGAACTGAAAGATACATTTTTTATATGTTAAAATTGAAGTTAACTGTAGTCGTACACAATTTAATTTAAACTCAGTTCATACTCACAAAATATCTGGGAAACAGAATCATTATCCTCATTTTAGAAGCAAGGAAAATGAGAATCGGAACATTTTAATGTGTTATCCTAGGGATCAAAACTCTTGGGAAACAGAACCAGGATTCAAATGCAGAATCTGGGCCCCATAGTGCTCTGCAGCTGTTTCTCAAGTTGTAAAATGATATCCTTCACCTTGAAGATTTTATCTGCACTGAAACACCTGCAAAATTACCAAATACCCTAAACTGTAAGCCATTTTTACTCATGTTCTGCCTGTGATTGACATCAAATGACAATAGGCAATCGTAAGAGAAAAAAAAAATTTTAAATCAGTGGGAGCTAAGGATACAAGAAAAATCTCAAGTTATGGAACATTACAAAAATTCTATGCCTACATTCTTTGAATGTAAATTAAATATTCACTACATTAGAACATCATGTTCTTATTATTTACAAATTCCAGTCTATGAAAAAGGCAAAGTAATCATAGAATTTTGTCTATTCATTTTGTGTTCGAAGGAACTTCTAAGAACATCTACTTTTACTCATTATTTCGCAGATGAGGAAACTGGGCCCAGATGATTCAGTATCTTCAAGATCTTACTGTCATTAAATGAAAGCCAAGGTAAGAAGCTAGCCTCCTAACTCCCAACCTAATTACTTTACCCACTATGGGGTGAAATTATACACAAAATTTCTAAAGGAACACTGAAAATAAGAACTTTAACTTATATATGTCAATGCCTAAAAGAACCTCATGGAGCCTTAGATCTTAGTCTAATAACCTAATTTTCAAAGGAGGAAACTAAGGCACAAAAAAAGCCAATATATTTTGTCCAAATCTTAAAATTATTTTCAATCAGTCCAGTGAAAATCCTCCCTAAAATTAAGAATATATTAGGTGATAAACAACATTCACCACAGTAACTGGCAGAACATCTTCGTAGAAGCAGACTCCCTCTCTTTTGTTAATCATCTGTGCTTTGTTAGAACCTTCTACACAGTCTAAAAGGACTAACGTAAAATCTATCTGATTATAAACGTGATACCCTCTACTTTTCCTTGTATCTAAAAATAAGACAAATATCCTTTATTTACATCCTAGTGAAATTTCCTTTTTATAAGAAAACAGAAATTGATGAGCAAAATGAAAAAGTAAATATGTTGACATGTGTCTATTGTATAAAATAATTTTAATATCAATGAACTCAGCAAAGACAATACGTATAATCTTAGCTTGATTTTTTGAAAAACTAATCACAATATACATTTAATTTCTACTTAGGCCTAAAAGAAGTTTCTCTCTGCACAAAATCAATCAATCAATGAAAATGCAAAATTTAAAAACTTTGACAAGATGGCATTTATATCAAGAAAGTATCTACTGCTTTCCGGCATCTCTATTTTAATAACATAGCAAATAAGCCTTTCAAAAATACAAAAAACCCAAGCTTTTTCTTAAATTAAAAAAAAAAAGTTTAAAAGAGACACACCCTGTAGTTGAGAGGCAGAACTCCACACCCTTCCCTGTGCCTCTTTTCAATTCAGTTGCAGCCACACAAATTCCGACACAAGGGGAGGCAACTTAGTAATGTCAGAATAAAGCAGGCGCATTAGAAATGGGATCTAAAACCAGAAATATCCTAGGAAAACAAGAAGTAAAACCATGATAATATCTCTGAAATTAGCAAAAGAAAAGCAGGAAAATACCAGTACAGAATAAATTTTTAAAGTATCATAGTATTAATGAGTATTCTGAATTCAATTTCGTTCACGCTTACTTTTCTGCTTATGTCCTTTCCATTTGTGATGAAAGGACTTTTTTTAAATTTTAATTTAAAAGTAATGAAGTTATTTGAAGTTTCTGAAGTTATTCATCAGAAATCTACCCAAGGTCAGGAGGAAGGCAAAAAAAAAAAAGGATTGTTTGGGCATTTTTTCCCCTGACCACAACAACTGTTTTTCTCTCTTATGATAGATGAAACTCTCAGTGTAGAACGAGAAAGTAAATAAAAGGAAGAACTGTAATTCTTGAGCCTGTGCCAGTTTACAGTATTTAAAAAAAAGAATCTGCGCCACAGCTTGGCAGCCGGCCATATTTACAGTAAGCTATCTAGTGTTTTGCCCAACAGGAGGAACAAAGGGCTCAGTGTAGTGCTGCTGGGTTTGTGTGTTTCAAATACTGTGGAAAGGAGGAACATAGCCCCACACGCAATAGACCCTTTTCTTTTAAAAGCTCTCTCCTCAATGACTCTCAAAATATGGTCAAATGAGTCTATTAAAGAGCAAGAGAGAACTTACTGATCTATGAGTTTTACCTTATTTTAAATAACCATTTATTTTACTTATAAAAATGCAACCTATGTATTAATTTAGTTTTAACTTTAGAATTTCAAAATCTTAAAGATGTTTAACAATATAGGTAATTCTGCCTTCCAAGAACAGCTGATCCTGAAACAAGAGCCTTAACTACAATTTTCATCATGAGATTTAAAATATATTCTTACATTATATTTTTAGAAATTTTTAACTAGACTGAACAACATCAAGGAAATTATATTAGGGACTAAATTACTATTTTAATATAGTACGTTCTAGTTTATTTCCAGAAGTAAATAAAAATTTAAAGTTACACTGTTAGGACCAACATGTTAAAATCAAAAACAAGAACAAAACTTCTTTTCCTTCAAAGTTATACTTCTTCTGAAACTATGCCCAAATAAAACAGAAATTAAAATTAAGTACACTAATATTTCTATTTCTTTCTATACCTGGGATTACATATTTGCTTGGGTCAATTTTTATTTTTTAATCTTAACTAACAATGTAAAAGACAACACATACCTGATTTAAATTTTAGTTTCCTCATTGACATTTTTTCTAATGGGGAAGGAAGATAAGAAAAATAAATAAATATAATATATAGACTATTAGATACTGAAAATTGCTAAAGAGAAAAAATAAAGCAGGAATGAGGGGATGTGACTTGGGGCAGGAAGAATATAAAATTTTGGAGTCTAGGGGAGGTCTCTCTGGGAGACCACACCTGCATGGTAAGAAGGCACCAGCCCATGGTATCAGGGAGAAAAGCACTTTAGCAGTTCTGACCAGCAAGTCAGATGGTGTTTCCTGCAGAATAAGTATTCTTAACTAGTATGAAGCTCTTTCCAAAGATGGGGGACAGCAAAGAGAGTTTTATTTAAACATAGATGCTGTCCACAAACTGAGACAAGTAGCTGGTTTCACTGCAGAAGCACAAGCAGCTGGCAAGAATGTAACAGAGAAAAGTTAAGGAAAGAGCAACAGACACAGCTGAGAAAGAATGCAAAGAGAAAAGGATTAGACCGTAACAGTGATCATTGTAATAGCTGGACCATAGACATTTGTAGAGTGAGTTCATAAACTCCTACAGCCTGGAAGAGGAATCTAAGGAGAGTTTCAGTAGCTACGTAGAGGAAGCACTGAGACAATGCCAGATGCTTCTATAGCAGGGTAGTTTTAGGAGACTTTATATTTCTTTTGTTTCTTGCCTTGTGGTGGCAGATGGGGAAGGGAAGTTCTCTGGGGTAAGGCGGTAGGGCCTCCCAGTGCCCAGGAGATAGCAGGACCTGGGAAAGGAATGGGTGTGTGGTGCAAATAAAGACTGTGTAAGCATGGTATGGAAGTCTTAGTGCCACTTCAATGGACTACCCAGACGTGGGCGACAAACATGCCACATATATACAGAGGAAGTGCAGAATGGCAGCCAGAGGACCTCCTCAAATGTTCACCTCTGTGTATAATCCCTGGATCCTTCTCATGGGCCACGGAGGTGGTTACAGGCACAATAATGAGTATAAACTAGGAAGATTCCATTTTATTATAATCTGGCTGCCTAGGGGCTCTTAAGAAAAAAGCAATTGAAAGATAACAATAAGAAAACATTCAGACCCATCAGACTAACAAAAAATTTAAACTCAATAATAGTGTTAGCAAGAATGTGAAATAAGGAGGGATCTTATACACTGGGGGTAGGACTATAAACTATAGAAGAACTTGGCAATGACTGTGAAACAATAAAGAATATACACCCCCCTCCCATGCCCTGTCAATTTCATTTACAGGACTATCCCATAGAGAAATTGTTGTATCCTTGCACAAGGAAACACATAATGTGTTCATTGTATTATGATTTGGAATACAGAAAGATTAGGAATTTCCATCAAAAGGAAGAAACAAATTGTACTCATATAATACAATATTATATAGCAATGAAAATGAATGTACTAAATCAACCTCAAATCAAACCTTTGATTTGCATTTTCCTGGTTTCATTACCAGGAAAACCTCAAAAAAAAAAAAACCCCGAAAAGAGCCAATAAAGCAAATTACAAAAGAGTACACAATATATCATATGAAGATTAGAAGCTGGAAGACAATACTAGAGAGAAATTAAGCATTTGATGAAAAGACTGGAAATTAAAATTAATCTCCCAATTTAATTATGTGTCTAAATTTAACTCTCTAGAAAATCTAGATATCTTTTTCAGAGTACGTATATTGTTATTTTAAAATAATTTTTGCCTAACAATTCATTCTGGGGATGTTAATCGAGTATTATTTTTATAACAGAAATTCTCAAATCGAGGTGGTTAGGAATTCATCAATGAATCCAGGCAGGGATATAGTTCCTAACCCACCTGCCCAGTAGAAAGAGAGGAAAGGATTCAAGCCATGGCGTGCAAATGGGCAGAGCAGAACTGCACAGCATAGTCTTAACACTGACAGCAAGTTCACTTCCTTCCCCACAACCCTGCTGTTGATGAGCCAGGCAGTCTGTGCACAGAGAACCAAGGTCCTGGAGAAGCACCAACAAGATAATCAGGAGATTTTTCTCAGCTGAGTTTTCAAAGGGGTCTAAGAAACCACCCTGCTGTTGATGAGCCAGGCAGTCTGTGCACAGAGAACCAAGGTCCTGGAGTAGCACCAACAAGATAATCAGGAGATTTTTCTCAGCTGAGTTTTCAAAGGGGTCTAAGAAAC
>NW_007729059.1:2115-2774 GCF_000696425.1 Galeopterus variegatus | reverse complement strand
AGCACCAACAAGATAATCAGGAGATTTTTCTCAGCTGAGTTTTCAAAGGGGTCTAAGAAACCATTACTTCATAACAATTAAACTTCTTTTCAGAAACAAGAGTTAATAGGAAGTAGTAACAGGCCAAGTTTGAAATAAAAGAAAAACAAAATTGTATAGTATTCTCCAAATACTAGCTGTTAAATAAGAACTTCCACTTCGTAAAGATGCCAGAGATAAAGAGAAAGATGAAATGCAGTAAAAGAATCAAACAATAATCAGAAAATACATTTTCAAAGCTTAAGGATAATGAGAAGCGGATGACATTGAACCTGGCCTCTGCACTTGTTCTTCTCACAGATGCTCACTTATTAAGTCCATATTTCAATATGAATACACTTTAATATCAACTAGTCCTCTATTCTCACCTTGTTTGAAAAACTAAAATTAAGGATGATATGAAAAAAGCTCATAAAAATAGATTTAAATGATTCCTATGTTATATGAAAAGGCATAAAGATAAGTTAGGTTATCTTTTTAAAATGTAGTAATTTAGGGTGAATATAGTGGCAGCAGTACTGTAAATGCACATAGATTTTTTTCTTTTGCTTTTTTTTTCTTCTTCTTAATTTTATTTTGTCGATATACAATGAGGTTGATTATTGTGGCCCATTACTGAA
>NW_007729059.1:0-431 GCF_000696425.1 Galeopterus variegatus | reverse complement strand
TTTCTGTGTGCATGGTAAATCTTTTTCCATCCTTTCACTCTTAGTCTATGTGTGTCTTTATTGGTGAGGTGGGTCTCTTGAAGGCCGTATATATTTGGGTCCTCCTTTTTAATCCAGTCAGCCAGTCTATGTCTTTTGATTGGGGAATTTAAGCCTTTTACATTAAGAGTTGTTATTGAAAAGTGTTGATTTATTCCTAGCATCTTATTGATTGTTGTTTGGTTGTCTTAGATGTCTTTTGTTCCTTGCTTTCTGATGTACTGTTTGTTTTCTGTGTTTGTTGGTTCTTTAGGATGAAGATAGCCTTTTCGTTTGTTTGTTTTCTCTTCATGTATGCCATATTTATTATACTAGTGGGTTTAGATTTTTCTTGGCAGTGGTGGTTATTTTTCAGGAACCAAACCCAGTACTCCTTTGAGAATTTCTTGTAA
>NW_007729058.1:259371-262934 GCF_000696425.1 Galeopterus variegatus | reverse complement strand
TTTGTTACTTTTAAGTGAATTAATATGCATTTTAAAAATCTTTCTGGCGGGGGAGGCAGCGAGCCGGTTTGGGGATCCAAGCATATGTTTTTTTTTTTTGTTTGTTTGTTTGTTTTTGATTCTCAGTTTTAATTTCTCATGGTAAACGGGTCGGTTTAACCCATGTGAGCAAAATCTCCGGGGTCCTCGTATTTTCTAGAGTGTAAATGGATCCTGACACCGGAAGTGTAAGAACCACTGCTCCAATACACGAACATGCGTGATCCTCAACTTAGGTCTTCAGTAGTTCCAGTGACGCTTTATGATGTGATACGAATCCTGTCCATCTTTGATTAGAGGGATTGCTATGCATTTAAAATTTGCTTGTGCTATAATAAATGCTATATTTAAAATTATATTTAAAAAATCATTCTAGGTGTATAGAAATACAGTTTTTTTCTGTATTTTATATCCAGCAGCCTTACTAAATGCACTTATAAGTTGCAGTAAATATAGTGCTTTGAGGTTTGTTTCTTATGGGCAAACTAGAAATAGAAGGGAACTTTTTTTTTTTAACCTGATAAAGGGTATCTGCAAATAAAAAATTAAGCAAAAATCGTACGTAATTATGAAATGACAAAAATAATTCCCTTTCACAAGCAGAGAGAAAACCCAGGAATGTAAGGAATGTAGTGGAGCCTTCGGGAGACTCTTCCTTACACAGAAGGTGAGAATTCACACTGCAGAGGAGCTCTCTGAATGTCGGCAGTGTGCGAAAGTCGTCGGGAGTCTCCTGTCCTTACAAAAACACGTGAGACCCTACACGGGAGGGAAGCCGTCAGTAAGTAACGTGGGAAAGCTCTCAGCAGGCTGTTTACTGTGCACAGCAAACTTCATACCACTAGAAATTTTGTCACAGTCTTGAATATGCTGTTGGCTTTATTAGTGCCATATGCTTAAAGTAGACCTCAGCCATATCCAGTTTTTTCTGAGAAAAGCATTTAGGAGAGAAACATTCATTTAGGTATTACTTTGCAAGGGTGGTTGTAACAAATTGCCACAAAATTGGTGGCTTAATAAAACAGATTTATTCTCTCATTGTTTTGGAGGTTAGAATTGCAAAATCAAGATATATTTTAGGTCCGTTTCTCCTGGAGGTTCTGAGGGAGAGTCCGATCTCTCCAAGCTTCTGGTGGCTGCCCACAGTCCCTGGGCTTGTAGGTGCATAACTCCCATCTCTGCCTCCGTGTTCCTGTCACTTTTCCTCTGAGTTTTATCCTCTTCTCTTACAAGTCATTGGATCCAGGGCCCACCCTAACCCATGATGATCTCATCTTGAGGTCCTTAATTACATCTGCAAGGACTCTTTACAAATAAGGTTGCACTTGCAAGTTTTGGATGTACATATCTTTTGGGGGGGCCACCATTTTCCCCACCACGTACACAGCCAGGCAAATTATATGA
Organism: Galeopterus variegatus; assembly: GCF_000696425.1. Classification (NCBI taxonomy): domain Eukaryota; kingdom Metazoa; phylum Chordata; class Mammalia; order Dermoptera; family Cynocephalidae; genus Galeopterus; species Galeopterus variegatus. Next base: position 261,491 of record NW_007729058.1, on the reverse strand, counting down.
CTTTTGGTATATAAAGTTTTAATCATGAATTGCTTGTACAAAAATTTATTTACACTGTGAAGTCTTTTGGGCTCATAGATCTTTTTTTGGAAGTGTGTTTTTAATATGTAACTGTTGGAATCTTAGATGGTTTTATTTATTTCTAATTTTCATTATGTTCCAAACACGTGGCTATTATGACGAGACTTTGGTATCATTAAGACTTTGTTTATTGGCCTAATGTCACAGATACTGGAATTTATATACCTGATATCCATCCTCTCTTTCCTCCTTTCTAAGAAAAGCAATATTTTTGGGACTCTTCGTCTTTAGTGTTAAAGATGCATATTGAGCGTGTTTTTCTAGTCAGCAGGCAAAGCACTCCATTGTCCTTATGGAAATTGCTCAATGCGAGGCTGTTGAAAGAGGACACCCTCAGCAGACGCGTTTTCCCCTTTTGCCCTTTTCTGTTTGTTTTAGCTCCTAGCTGAGAATTGGATGCAAGGTTTTCAGTTAGAAAGAGACCTAAGGGGCTGGCCAGTTAGCTTAGTTTTGGTGTTGTAGTACTAAGATCAAGGGTTCATATCACATCAGCCAGCTGCCAAAAAAAAGAAAAAAAAAGAGAGAGAGAGAGAGACCTTGTTACTTGAAGATGATAGAAGCTAGAGGAGATGTGTGGTGCTGGNCCTCCTCGGGCGACTTTGTGCCACACGCACTTTGTCTGGTCACTGTTTCATACACATGTTCCTCACGGTAGCGTAGGATGGGTTTGTTATTTTATTTATTTATTTATTTATTGTCTTTTGTCTTTTTCCGTGACCGGCAACGGATCGCAACCCTTAGTGTTGCCCCCGTACCGGACCGGGGACCGGCAACGGGATCGCAACCCTCGGTGCTGCTCCCGCGCCTCGCTCAGCCAGTGAGCGGGAACCGGGCGCACTATCCAGTGCGCCACCTGGCCGGCCCATGGGTTTGTTACTTTTAAGTGAATTAATATGCATTTTAAAAATCTTTCTGGCGGGGGAGGCAGCGGGCCGGTTTGGGGATCCAAGCATATGTTTTTTTTTTTGTTTGTTTGTTTGTTTTTGATTCTCAGTTTTAATTTCTCATGGTAAACGGGTCGGTTTAGCCAATGTGAGCAAAATCTCCGGGGTCCTCGTATTTTCTAGAGTGTAAATGGATCCTGACACCGGAAGTGTAAGAACCACTGCTCCAATCCATAAACATGCGTGATCCTCAACTTAGGTCTTCAGTAGTTCCAGTGACGCTTTATGATGTGATACGAATCCTGTCCATCTTTGATTAGAGGGATTGCTATGCATTTAAAATTTGCTTGTGCTATAATAAATGCTATATTTAAAATTATATTTAAAAAATCATTCTAGGTGTATAGAAATACAGTTTTTTCCTGTATTTTATATCCAGCAGCATTACTAAATGCACTTATAAGTTGAAGTAAATATAGTGCTTTGAGGTTTGTTTCTTATGGGCAAACTAGAAATAGAAGGGAACTTTNCAGCCCCCAAAACATGACAGATGGTTGAGCTATGGAGATAACCTTGGGCAATACTTGCAATGTCCACTGCCTCCCTTCCCAGGTGAAGGCAAACTGATCTTGGCTATCAGCTAAGATTGGGATGGAGGATAAAGCATTTGCAAGGTCTGATACATAATGATAAGTCCCCAGCTGAGTCGTCAGCAGATCCATCAAGTCATGAAATGAAGGCACAGCTACATGCAAAAGAGGCACTACTTTGTTTTGTTCTTGATAATCTACAGTCATTTTTTAGGCACCATCAGGCTTTTTCACTGGCCATACCGGGGCATTAAATGGGCTCTGAGCTGGATAAATAGTGCCAACTTTCTCTAATTCCAATACAGTAGCACTTATGTCTGCATGTCCTCCTGGTAGGCAATACTGCTTTACACTAATCACATGTCTTGGCTTGGGTAACACCTGTGGGTCGTGTTTAGCATATCCCCATAACACAGGCTTTATTGTCCTTATTTATAGCTGAAACTCTCCAACTGTTGTTTGCAGGTGCAAGCTATAAAGTACATCCATACCCAAGACGTATTCAGCTACAGGAGATATATATACAGTATATACACAAGGAGGAAATCTTCCTATGCCGAATGGC
>NW_007729058.1:256195-259169 GCF_000696425.1 Galeopterus variegatus | reverse complement strand
CTGTATGCATTGACAAAGAAAGGAGCCCTCTGGGATTGGACTGAGGAAGTAGAACAAGCTTATCAGGTTGCCATATATCAGGCTATATTCTGCACCTGTATCCACCAATGCCAAAACATGCTGCACATTAGTCCTCGACAAATACATTGCCAATTCAACATGAGGCCTCTGGTCCTCGCCTGCCCCCAAAAGATGAGTACCTTGGCCTATTTCCTAATCGAACTGGAACATTTCATCCACCTCCTCGGGAGAAACCAAAAAGTCCTTTAAATCCACTGAGCATACCTTGCTACCTGTTTCCTGATGTTTGGTGAAACACTGTTCAGGGCACAATTGCTGCCAGAAGGCAAACAGAACCGCATTTGGCTGCTGGTCAGTTTTCTTTTTATCAACCCCTGCTGCAAGCAAGTCAAGCCACATTTGCTTATGGCTAGTCTTGCTTGATCCCTTTGGGATAAAATCCCGAGTATTTCTTGGGGGTTTGGTCTTAGTGACCTTTTGGACCCCTTTTGCTTGTCTTCTATCCTCTACTTTACCCAAGCTGGCTCTCATGGTTGTTACCTCATGTATAGGATGAGCGATGTATGGGGCCAGTATGGCCATCAGCGACCCAAAGGACGTTGATGGGGCATGCTGCAGCACCATGTCTCTCATGCTTCCTGTACAGTTCTCATTGTCCGGACCACAAGTGTTCACATTAAACATGGACTGCCGCATCCCTAGCTCTCGAACGATTTGGACCAGCTCAGCATACATTTGCCATTTACTCACAGTCTTGGGCAGTTCTCCAGCATTTGCCCACACAGTTTGGGCAGCAACATCCACCCAGTCCATCAAGGAGTGCTTACCTCACCCAGGTGCATATCTATGGCTATTCTGCAGCCGTTGTCTTGGGGTCGGGTGCATGGTGATGGAGGCCAATTTTCCACCTCCTCACCAGAGCACATCACACTATCCACCCCTAGGTCCCATAACCACAACAGCCAAGCAGCCAGGGTCTCCCTATGTTTCTGCCTGAACTGTCTTCCCAAGTCAACCAGTTCAACCTGGGTATCTGGGACATAGGTGGTGAACTGGGTCACCTGTGGATCTCCCACCAGTTGTCCATCTAGTCCCATAGGCTGCTTATGCTCAATTTCTTGTGCACAACAGGTCGTGCCTGGAGATACACGGTTTCCCCCAATGCACCATTTGGTTTGCCAGTCACTGCATGTCATCCTCCAGGACATTCATCCATGCTTCCAACAACTCTGCTTTCTGCCTTGAATCTGCCAGTAGGTGCACATCATCCACCAACAACTCTACTTTCTGCTTCAGCTCTTGATCACTTTGCAGCAGAGTGAGTAAAAGCTAGGCTCCAGTCAGCAGAAAAGTGGCCACCAGGAACCACACACTCAAAGACAGCCACATTTCCTCCCCTTCCCAAGGGGTTTTGCTTTGTAGTACCTGGTCTATGCTGCCTTGCAGTACAGTGTGCAGCAACCAGATCCCATTCAATAGAAAGGTGGCCATAGGGCACAGCATATTTGCGAATAGCCACATTTCCTCCTTCTTCCAAGGGCTTTCAGCTCTTGTATCTGCTCAGAGTCCTGTCACAGGCTGTGCCGAATGTGGCATAATCCTGCCTAACTACGCCAATTTGTCTGGCTATTGCGAGGCTAAGGCTAAGGCTGATGTCACAAATCCTACTCACAGTGCCACCTGTCTAGTTCTTAATCCTGTTCATGATGCTAGTTGTTGTGGCTCTTTTACCTGCTGGTAATCCCGCACCAACTGGGCTGATGGTTGAGCTAGGGCTGGGTCTGGAGCTCCCAAACCCAAGCCCATTCACAGACTGGGTCACAAACCCTTCACACGCCAGGCTGGGTCACCAGACCCCCTTCATGCAGGTCTATAAGTTCGGCCACCAGCCACAGGGTCCTCAGAAGCTGCAGGTCTGGAAAAACATGGCTGTGCTGGGCTGGCACCTGAGGCAGTAAAACACCATCCAAAGCGGTGCCACCGTGCAGGCGCACTTACTCCACCCACACACACAATGTTTACCAAACTACCCTGAACTGGTACCAAGGTGAGGGGAGCCTGACCAAATTGTTCCATTTTCCCAACACCCCTGAGAACGGGGAGTTCAGCAGCTGACAAAAATATGACTGCTGCCTTTTATGACAGCAGCTGGTAGGTGTGACCCTCAGAGGCTTAATGAAAAGGTCAGACTTGCTCTGTCACCTGAGAAGTTATGAGGCCCTGGGTAAAGTGAGCGACTTCTCTGCATCTCAATTTTTTGACCTGTAAAGTGGCTTTAACAACACCCACACCCATTAAAGCTGATGCGACGCTTAAGTGGAAGTTCTGAGTGTCTTCCCTGGCGCTCAGCACACAGGAAGGGCTCCGGCAGGGCACAGGCCGGACAGGCGAGGACACCACGCAGCTAGTGGCAGCGCCGCAAGAGCAGCAGGAGCAGCAGGAGCCGCAGAGCCAGCGACGGCCCTACAGCGCTGGGGCTCGGCGTACAGACTGGGCCACGAAGCCTGCACAGGCAGGTCACCAGCCGGGTGACGGGCACAGGTCCTGGGAGCCATGGGTGAAGAAATAACAGGCTTCATTCAGAGCCAGGAGCAGCCGCCCTAGCGGCTTCCCCGAGCGTCTCTAGAAGCTTCGAGTATCATAGCCGTTAGTCCTTCATACTCAAGTCCACCCTCCAGAAACGCCTTCACAGAGCAGAACCCAGCCCGGATCCCCGCAGCTGCGCCATGACCCCTCAGCGCCAGGAAGCTCCCGAGGGAAGATGGCGGGCGGGGGCGGGGCCGCGCATGCGCCGCCACCTCAGACGCTGGCAGGACTCGGATCGTCCCAGGGGCCCTGGCCGTTTTTTTATATTTTCCGGACAAGTCTTCACAGACCCCACCGGCTTCAGCCGGGCGGAGACCACACCGCGGTGCAGGGGACGCCGCGGTGCAGGGGACACCGCGGTGCAGGG
>NW_007729058.1:246797-256185 GCF_000696425.1 Galeopterus variegatus | reverse complement strand
TATCATTAAGACTTTGTTTATTGGCCTAATGTCACAGATACTGGAATTTATATACCTGATATCCATCCTCTCTTTCCTCCTTTCTAAGAAAAGCAATATTTTGGGGACTCTTCGTCTTTAGTGTTAAAGATGCATATTGAGCGTGTTTTTCTAGTCAGCGGGCAAAGCACTCCATTGTCCTTATGGAAATTGCTCAATGCGAGGCTGTTGAAAGAGGACACCCTCAGCAGATGCGTTTTCCCCTTTTGCCCTTTTCTGTTTGTTTTAGCTTCTAGCTGAGAATTGGATGCAAGGTTTTCAGTTAGAAAGAGACCTAAGGGGCTGGCCAGTTAGCTTAGTTTTGGTGTTGTAGTGCTAAGATCAAGGGTTCATATCACATCAGCCAGCTGCCAAAAAAAAAGAAAAAAAAGAGAGAGAGAGACCTTGTTACTTGAAGATGATAGAAGCTAGAGGAGATGTGTGGTGCTGGATTACCCACATCCACATGGGTACATGTTCTACATTTCACAGAATCTCTTTCCTGTATTGTTCTGACTGGAGTTGGTCAGAAGCATGACTTGCATGAGATCTGGAAGGCAGAAATGAAGAATATGTCATACTTAGTTTTTGGAATTATCACGCAGGGAGACAGGTGCAGAAGGGCTCGATGGGTACCCATTCCCAGTTGACTTTGCTGCTTTCTGGGCCTGCTAATAAAGTATCCACAAACCAAACACCAGGTGCAGTCCTGTGTCACTTAACAGCAGAGATATGTTCTGACAAATGCATCATTAGGTGATTTTGACATTGCGTGAACATCATAGCGTGTACTCACACAAACCTAGATGGTATATTCTACACACCTACACTGTCTAGAATAGCCTGTGGCTCTCGGGCTACAAATCTGTACAACATGTTACTGTACCTAATACTGTAGGTAACTGTAGCACAGTGATAAGTATCTGTGTATGTAAAAATACCCAAGCATAGAAAAGGTACAGCGAAAATATGGTATGAAAGATAAAAAATGACACACCCGTGTAGGGCACTGACCCCGAGTGGAGCTTGCAGGACTGGAAGTTGCTCGGGGAGACAGTGAGTGAGTGGTGCGTGAACATGAAGGCCAGGGACATTACTGTTATCTTTGTAAACACTGTACACTTAGGTTACACTAAATTTATTGAAAAATAAAGTAATTGTGCCATGATGTCACTAGGCAATAGGAATTTTTCAGCTCCATTATAATCCCATGAGACTACCATGATCCATGCCTGTATCTGCCTTCCATCCCCCAGTGCTGGTGTGTTCCACAGTCATGTCCAGTAGCTCCCCTGGCCAGTAGATCCACTTCCATGCTTATCCATCCACAGTGTCAACCCAGGCCACTGATTTTTACCTCTTTGGTTGGTGACCTTTTCTAATGCTCTGACTCCCCTTTTCTCCAGTTCTTACCATGTTTGCATTTCATCTAATTTCTGTAGTAAATATCTTCTTCCTGCAGTGTGTCTAGTGGCCTTGGATTCCTGACTCCACCCTGAAAGTTAAAATTATGGCACCAGAAAACACATAGTAAGGCTTTGTTTCCTGATTGCAATGTTGAGTGGTTACATTTACCCTGTATTTTTTGTTTCTCAAAAATTCCAAGTGAGAAGTAGGCACCTTGTAGATCTATGAAGCAGACTGTAGGAGTTTCTGTTAATCATAGCTGAAATGCCGTCTCCAAACAATAAACCCAATATTTGTTCAATAATTCTGATATTTATGTTTGCAAAAATAACTTAACATTATTTTTTTTGGACAAACACAAATATCCCTACATATTTCTTAGAAAAATTATAGTAAAACTGTTTTTGTATCTAGTGTATACTTAAAATTTTAACTTTCGTGTACTGAGAAAGGATTTGTTAAAATATCCCACTATAATTATGGATTGTCAAATCAATTTTTAATTTTATCTTTTTAAACATTATGTTCTGTGGCTATATTGTGTGTTTTCAAATTTTTCATGTGAAAGTTTTAATTCTTATAATTTTAATCTCATTAGAATGACTTATTCCTTCATAAGAAGACAAGCTAACACTACATATGTCAATACCCACCAGCCATAACCTGTGAGAGACACCCGTAGCTGAACCAGGCTGGGTTTGGTGACTTATTTCAGTGGGGCAGCCACAGCATGAGGACCGATGGGACGTCTCAGAAACCGCATATCAGAGAGGACTCGCAGGTCCTGGACTCCATTGATTTGCGGGAGGCGTCAAGGATCAGACTTTGCTCTGGGTGGATGTCGCCAGGAGGTGTGGGGTAAAGCATTAGGTCCGCATATCAGAGAGGACTCGCAGGTCCTGGACTCCATTGATTTGCGGGAGGCATCAAGGATCAGACTTTGCTCTGGGTGGATGTCGCCAGGAGGTGTGGGGTAAAGCATTAGGTCAGAGGCTTTGATTGCTCAAGCCCTGCACTTTCCACAGAAAGCATTGGTCAGTCGTTGTCCAGCTTCTAGTTGACATCCACGCCATCACCAGATAGGCGTTCCTAACGGTGACTTAGGGTGAACACCTGTTTTTGTATCCCTGAGGCCATAGATAATGCTGTGTGGGTTTGACCTAAGGAGGGAAGCTGGAGACTGACTAGCTAAGGTCAATTGTGTGGGTGCTGCGTGGCCACATGACTGACCTCCAATAAAAACCCCGGGCACTTAGCCTCAGATGAGCTTCTCTGATAGCACTGCATGGGTAGTCACTCGTCATTGCTGGGAGTGGCTGTTCATGTGACTCCACTGAGACAGGACAACTGGAAGCTTGCCCCTGGTTTCTCCTGAACTTCGCCCTGAGTGTGCCTTTTCCTACAATTGCTGATTGTAATCTGTATCCTCTCACTGTAAGCATGAGTGTAACGGCTCTTGTGAATCGTGTCAGTCCTTCTAGTAAATCGACAAGCCTGAGGGTGCTCTTGTGACCTGATACAGGAAATCAATGTCATGTATGATTGAGAATTTTAATAGTTATTGGCTAGAAGCCAGGAGGAAATGGACTTGAGCTGGAACTGACTTGTAAAGCAGCAGAAGTCAGTTTTATTAGCTACAGTAGGAGAATATGTCCTCGTTTTCGTGGTTTTCATAATTCTCTTCTTATTCTGTGTAATGGAGTATTGCATTGAGCTCTTTGTGAAACAGGCTTACCGTTCACTGGTTGCCAGCTTGTCTGAGTCCAGGGAGACAGAACATCCACATGCACAAGTTGTACAGAGTGGGTTTATTACTTACAGGTCAGCAGCAAGGGACGACAGAAGTTTAAGATCTATTGTGAGCTGATTCCCCAAGGCTCAGAAAGCTGCCTGGTCAGGAGGAGTCTCGACTACAGGCGCCCCACTAGCACTGCCAATGAGGGACCTCAAAAGGCAGCCTGCCCTGGGTTATATACCTCAGGCAACTGGACACACTGGGACACCCTCAGATGGGGGGATGGAGCAGAGCCTGGGCTGTTCCAGCTGCCCCCTCCTTACCTCAGGATGTTGCATTCCCAGCACATTCTAGTGAGTTTTGAGAACCACAAGCCAGAAATGGGGGGCCAGGGGGACTGTCCTGCACTCTGGCTTTTGCCTTGTTCCATGTTGATCACCCAGTGGCCCTGTCTGATGTCGGTGTTTTGTAAAATTGTTTCTGTTCAACAGAACACCACGGCCCAGGAGTGAGGGCCAGGACACGTCCCAGTTCTCAGGCGCTGGTTTTTGTTTCTCACTGTGAAAACAATTGAATATCACTTTCTATAAATCTGGTACTGTTTTGTTTCCCATGAATCAATTCAAGTAACAGACATAAATTAGATTAATCCTCCAAAACTGTAATAAACTTTTACCGTCTCCTTTTTGTGAGTTAACTGAGGCCTGCAGATTACAAAGCTAGCAACTGGTAAGACAAGATCAGGATTCAAAACCAGCCTTTTAGCTCAAAGAGCATGCTCTTTACTTGTTAATGTCTGAACTTCTCTCACATACCAGGTATTGTGAGCTCCAAACAAAAAATTAGGCACAAGTACAATCAAAGCATGACAGGCTCTCAATGTAAAAGCAGTAACAAGTCCGTGCAGTTCTGGCCCATGTACTTTTGTGGGAAAACAGATGTAAAAGAAAAAAAGTAAAGATTTTAATGTAAAAAGTAGAGATTTGATAAAAGGAAAATAATCCATGACAACGGGGGTAATAGGGAAAGCGGGGGTGTGGTTTGTGTTTTTCTTATGGAAGGTGGGGGCATCAGAGAATGAGGATGTATTCATCTGTTTGTGTTTCCATCATCTCGTATATCTTAATTAAACGCTTACAGGGACGACTCAGGGGTGTGTGGGACGATACACAGTCCTGTGCTCATGGAGCTAACAGAATAATGATTCTCTATAAAAATAAAATCCTCGTGGTTCAGATTTGTTTTTGCAATGGCCAAAAGCTTTTAGGTCATGTAGTATTTATGAATTGGAAAGGGTTTCTGTCACCAGAGTCCCACTATTTAGGTGGGCCACAGAGTGTTGCTGTTTATGGTCCTTTTGAATGAACTGTAGACTGCATTAAATAGGTGGTGGTATTATTTTGCTCCTTGTATAGTCTGGCAGAATTTGTATCCTAGAAAACCATAGATTTGCCCCTAGTTTGGAAAAGACATACTGTCAATGGCACCGTCTTACTCCAGCGTGTGCCTTCTGTACAAGCACAATGGTGTCTGTGCAAGCTCCTGGTGATGTGGCAGATGTGAGGAGAAGGGCTGTGGATGGTGAGGAGAGTTCTAGGAATGGTGAAGGCCATTTGCAGACACTGTTTCCTTTTGAGGACCACCCCAATTTAGCATCACAGGAAGAGTATTTGGTACCTGGTATTCTCAAACATGGATCATTTCAGTACCCTTTTATAGAAGGAGGTGGAAGATTCTTGCTTAGTGATGCAAGAAGCCCAAAATCAGCACCTTTGCTCTTCACAGGCGTGACTTCCACATGCTCAGTCTTCTGGTACAGGTTCGGGCAGAGGAGAAATGTGATATCTTTTTGCTTAATCGAACAGCAAATGAAGCCAACTTTGTGTCGTTTTTTCCAGTATTAACATTTTTTATAGCACTGCAAATATTTCAATGTAATTTGATATTCGTTAGTTCGTTTGCTTCTCCCCTCCCCATTTCTACCCCCCCCCATGCTAGAAAGTTAAGCATGGGGAGCACAGTCTTGCATAAGCTAACGGAGCTAATGATAATAGTAGGATGTCAGTTTTGAAGACAATGTGCTTTAGGAGCTATACTGCCACTGTAGAAACTTCACACTGTAGAAATTGAAAACTCAGAAATCTAAAATTCACTGAAAGGCAAGTATAATTAATTACCTAATCCTAAAAACCAATCATCAAATATGATAAATCTGACTCAAAATGCTACACAGTGTCTGATTCCATTTATACAGCATTTTGGAAAAAGCTAAGCTTTCGGCATCTAGAACAGATAAATGTCTAAGGATGGGGAGACTTGACTACGAACGAGCAGCCCTAGAGTGATTATTTGGGGGTGATGAACTAGTCTGTCATGATTGTGCTACCGCTGTATGCACTTGTGAAAACTCATGGAATTACTCTAAAAAGACTGAATTGTACTGTTGTGCATATTCATAAGTGATAGAGAACACACACTATGTGGACTAAGAGGAAACTTAAACTCACCCGAACCTTGATTTTTAGGTAAGAAAAACCAATTCTTTCCACGTCCTTGGCAACCTTGTAGACAATGGTAGATACAGGAAGGAAGGATCTCGAGCCATCAGGCCTTTCTTGGAACCCACTGTGACACAGGACACGCCCTGCAGGACCACGCCTGCCCTCACCTCAGATACACACCCAGAGAGATATGAGAAGGCATCTGTGCCCCCAGGTTCTGGGGTCTGAGCTCTGGAAATATTGTGGGTCTGGAAATGTAAAGTTCCCTATGAGGGTCCTCCTGGGTGGAACTCTAATCCTTAGCTTCCCAGGACCTGAGGGTTCTTTAGGGATCGACCAGATGCCTGGAATCACTGCTTAGGTGCTTATGTCAAAAACTAAAGTGTAATTTTTTATTTTTGTCTTTTAATTCCATTTTTCCGTGAACTTTTTTGAAGTCCCTTGTAATGTATTGCAAGTTTCTTCTTTCATCCTGCTGATGGTCTTTTCACTCTTGTTCAAATGAACCCCCAAAAGAGACACTAAAACTCTCAAACAGAACCAAACGTCCATAACAGAATGAGGGGTTAGACACACATTCCTCTGCTTACAAAATATGTTACTCTCATGAAGCTTTTCTTTTCTGTAACTAAGTGTGTGCTGTCGGGGAAGGTGGCAGCTTCTCAAGCCGTGACATCCCAGGCAGGTGTTTTCTGAGGAGCCACCATAATCAACATATGAACACTCCATCATCCTCACAGAGCAACTTCCTATTGCCCTTTTGTAGACAAGCCTTCCCCTGCTCTTAATGCCTGATCTGTTCCTGATCCTCATACCTTTGCTGTTTCCAGAATGTCATATAAATGTAGACTCTTGAATACCATGTTTAAAACACGATGACCATTTGGAGAATTGTATAATTATATTTGTCCAAGTTGTCTTGAGCTTGCAAAGTTTCAACAGTGCTCACTACATGTGGTAGCACCCATTAGGCCTTCAACATGGAGGTATTTCATTATTATTGTGGGGTCTGTAACTTAAGCAGGACTCTGCCCCCTGTGCTTGACTTCCATCATTTGTACAATGAGAGGGATGCCGGGGAGGGGCGATCAAATGAGGTGATGGATTATGAAGTGACACCAATGTCTACAGTGCTATGAAAACCAGAGTTAACATGCAAAATGGGAAAAGACTGGATTTCAGTTGCCCTTTAATTAAACACAAAGCTTTTTATATATTTTTCTTTTCTAATATGTGCTGGAAGTCTAAGCATATGGAAATAATACCTGTGAAAAGCAAAATGGGCATTTTGAGATTTGTGGATCATTAAAACAAAAGTTTACACTTAAATTAAAAACCTTCTTTTAACTTTTGAAAATTGAATTTTCCCTAATTGGGATATTACTCAGAATAATAACACTGTCTGCAGCTCCCTTCAGTCATTCCTCACCTAATTCCCCTTCCAGTGTCCACAGTTCTTCCTTCCACTTGCTTCTGCCAGGAGATCAGAGGGGCTTGTGCAGACAACACTAGTCGCAGGAGAAGACCTGCAGGGGCTAGAACTGTGCAGACCCTTCCTCACACTGTGAAAACTCTAGTTTTCTGCAGAACAAATTTTGACCATGTGTATGAGTAGCAGAATGAAAATGCCAAATATATCAGACAATCTGAAACTAAAGTTGACAAGGACGTTCGTCACAAACACCACACTGTGGCCCGAGTCAGTGTAAAGCATCCAGTCCCAGACACCAGTGTCCGGTCTCATAAGTACATACGATAGGTTCTGAAATTTTTAACTTTTACAAAAATGAGGCCAAACTATGACTATAATTTCATTTTTATGGAGACCAATTACTGTTAACTCCATGAGTGGAGAATGATTTCTATGTCAGTACCCACTATTTACTAACACTCATGAGAAGTTCTGCCTTGGCATTGTCCAAAAAGTTTAAACTTGTTTTATTAGGATGTTTTTATATCTTTTACTAGCCATATTCAAATCAGTCCCCACTATTTACTAACACTCATGAGAAGTTCTGCCTTGGCATGGTCCAAAAAGTTTAAACTTGTTTTATTAGGATGTTTTTATATCTTTTACTAGCCATATTCAATACTTAATTAAATTGGTAAAACCAATTTTTAAGTTTTTAGTATTATGAATTACTAAAGTTATTTGATCAAGTTGGAACAATATAAGATAAATTTACTAGAAAGAAAAATGCCTAAACCCGAATGTTCCTGGGAATATTGATTCAGAATGTGTGATGCTTAAATTCACAAAGTTACAAAGTGGATTTGAAAATTTATAGTTTTAATATTTTAATAAATCCTTTCAGTAAATGAAAAATAGAGATTGACATGTTTGTATACAGATCATTTGAAAACAGTTAATAGGCTATTTCTCAGAAACATTTTACACGTTTATATAGTATACAGCTTATTTGAAAACAGTTAATAGGACATTTCTCATAAAAAGGTACTTTTGTTTTCATTATAATCAAAGTTAATAACTGAACACATACTAAAGGATTGTACTCAGCTCTGGGTAACAAAATCCCCACAGTCTTCCCAATATGTGAGTAATGTGCTGATTTGTCTCATGGAGGTACTGAGTCAGGGTAGCCTCTCAATGCCGTAGGGAAACAATCTCATGTGTTCTCACAGCTGCATTATTGTATCTGCTGCAGTGGAATCAGGAACACAGAAGAATGAAAACTGTTAAGAGAATGAAGTGTTCACTATACAAATTAGACTTTACATAGTAAGACGTAGAGAAAAGAAGAGTCAGAGCATCACATAAGATCAACAGTCATGGCATCCTGAATCAGCAGCCTGGTGGACAGCGTAGGGTTTGCAGGAAAGTCCAAACTGCAGATGCATCTGTGATGGGAAAGGTGGTGGAGATGTCTGTGGAAGCCTACGCCTCTGACACGATGGAAGCCAAGCAGTTAATATATGTTTCGAGGATACTTTTGATTGGTGGGGCCAGCAGTCAGGAAAATAAGCTGGACCCTAGTGTCTGTACAGCCCCTACACATTTGTCTATCGCCCTGTATGGCTGTGGCTTGATAAACTGAATAACTGCTTCTTCCAAATTTCATACAAATCAAGCTTTTACAGAATTCTAACATGGAACCATCTAGGGAAATGTACTTCCTCGCCTTCCCACGTTGATATGACAGCAGAACCATCTCCACCTCTAGATTTCACTGTCATATCACAGGTCTCTCTTCTTAATTCAAACCTATTATCCAATTCCAGCCAGAAGCAAGGACAAAGAGCAAACAGCAACAGATAAAAATAATAGTTCACATGAGACTATCCTCTCTCAGTAGGTTTGCATACTTAACAGATTTCTGGCAACTATTTATTAGCCAGCCAGCAAAACGGAATAAGGATCCTTTCGCCAAAAAATTAAGTTGCTGAGAATTCCTACCTGATATAAGTAAAAAGTATTAAGGTTAAAATCTGTTTTCTCAGTGAAATAGAAAGGTGAAATATACGAGGGGATTTCAACACAATCATGGAAAGATTCATGTTATCTTTTAATTGTTATCCATGAGCTTTCTGAAGTAACCTTGTATGTAATGTGTAAGTAACATCCAGTTTGGAACACACAGAGCCCATAAGAAAACGCCAACAAATACCAACATTTCGTTAGTTTTATGGCTCCATACTTACAGAACAACCAAGAAACTATATAAAAATTATGTATTTAATGCATATTAAAAACACTTCAAATCATCCG
>NW_007729058.1:243678-245231 GCF_000696425.1 Galeopterus variegatus | reverse complement strand
TTGCATGCATAGAGTTTCTCTCCATTGTGAGTTTTTACGTGAGTTTTCAGGTATGAAGGGCAACTGAAGGCTTTCCCACATTCCTCACACTGATGTAGTTTGTGTCCAGTGGGACTTCTTTTGTGCCTCTGAAGGGATGAAGGGTGGGTGAAGACTTTTCCACACTGACTGCATTTATACTGTCTTGCTCTAGTAGGTTTCTTGAAACGATTTTGATTTGGAATCTGGCTGAAGCTTCCTTCACAATCACCACCTTTACCACTTCTACAGAGTCTCACCACCATTCGCTTTCTGCTAAAAATGGGAAGCACATTGTTAATGGCTTGTGTATTAATAACTTCTTAGGATTTACTAGTGAGTACTTAATGTTTATTAATGAGTATTAGGAGCACATGCTAACCATTTTCCATTGTAAGTGTAGGTTTTCTGTCCTGTTTGAATTATTACAAAGTGGAATAAACTAAATTTTCTGGAAGAAGGTTCAAACATAGCCCATTACTACAACAATAGCAGTATATGGGGGTCCCTGACAATTGTCTCCAACTTAACTATCCTTCAAACACTCAGAGTCTAAGTCATTTGAAGGGAAAAATGGGGGGTGGCATTCTCTGTGAATAAGTAAATTTGGAGCTAGGTTTGTGGGGTTTTGTGTTTTTTAATTTCATGATATAACACAATTTTCTACCGGGACACTGCTTTTTTGTCTAAGTCCAGCTCACCTCACAGGTCTCCCCTTGTTTTTGTGCTTATCTTTAATGCTATAGTCTTTCCATTTTTTTCCTAAAAGGGAGGCCTNTTTTTTTTAAAAAAACAACCACTATGTATCAAAAATTATGTACTAGAATGCAAGAGTACTTAGAGAATTCTCACCTCAATGTCTGCAAGGGAACCAGAAATTCATTCACTGGAGGTCCACTTTTGGGATGAGGAACTGATCAATACCACACCATATTTATAACTTTTATAAGATTTTGCTCCAGTTGCGAATTTTCTGAACCATTATATATGAGTTAGTTAGTATAGGCTTTCCCACACTACTTATATTTGTAGTGTTTCTTGCCAGTGTGACTTCTCACATGACCTTGAAAGGATTTGGGACAACTGAAAGCTTTCCCGTATTTTTCACATTTATAGGGCTTCTCTCCAGTCTGCATTCTTAGTTTTGGAAGGATGACGGCCAGTTAAAGGCTTTCTCACGTTGCTTATAGATACAGCCTTCTCTCCAGTGTGTGCCTACACGTTTGTGTAAAGATGAAGTACAACCAAATACTTTCCCACATTTTTCACATTTATAGAGTTTCCCTCTTATCTGCATTTTTACAGTTTTTGGAAGGATGAGAGCCAACTGAACAGTTTCCTACTTTGCTTACGTGTATAGATTTCTTTCCAATGTGCATTCTGCCATGTTTGTGTAAGGAGGAAGGCCAGCCAAATGCCTTCCCACATTTGTCACACTTATAGGGTTTCTCTCCATTGTGAACTCTCATGTGTTTTTGAAAGGATGTGCGCCAGCAGTAGGCTTTCCCACACTGCTTACATTCATAGGGCTTCTC
>NW_007729058.1:240887-242030 GCF_000696425.1 Galeopterus variegatus | reverse complement strand
TTGTTTTTGTGCTTATCTTTAATGCTATAGTCTTTCCATTTTTTTCCTAAAAGGGAGGCCTGGGTATCATTTCTTGTGAACGTTGCTATTTTCTGTTCATCTGATAATTTTTCACCAAATATATCCTGCTGAGTAATGGACCCATTGGTTTTAAGTTGTATCTCATCATCTGAAACAAAAAAAGTGAAAAAAAATTTTAAAGTGAACAAATCTATGAGGAAGGCACCTGTGAGCAAAGAAACAGACTCAGGAGCTGAGCTGTTGATGGCTTCATTATTAACAGCACACGAGGTCAGAACGGTAGGCAATTTACTATTCACAGGGAGATCATCACAAGGTTTCAAACAACAAGGCTCTCTGTGCCCTAACATGACCCATGACTATATACCCACACTGATGGCACTAAAGGACCTTCAGTCTTTTAAACAAGACAGAAAGAAAAACAGGTTAATATGTAGATTTTTATGTCACAGAGAAACTATTAGATTCTAGGTCCAGGATGGCTGTGATCATATCTGTATTATTAACCAATGTAGTCCCCTTTCTACATTCCAAATTTTGGAATAGGCTTGATGAGCAAGAAATATTTATTATCTAAACAGCTAAGTGAAGGAATGATGTCATCCTTACCTACTAAGGCTAGGTTCCTGAAGTTTCCAGCATCACATTTCTGTAGAATTTCCTCTGAGCAGGACTCAGCAAGGCCCACTCCTCCAGGGTGAAGTCCACAACCACATCCTCAAAGACCACTGAGTCCTGAAACAAAGTACACGCATGTGCAGGAGGAGGATGAAACATCAGTGGGACATGGAGTCAACTCATACAGTGTTCACACAAGATCCTGCGGTCTCCCAACATTGATTCATGACTCAGTTGTCACACCTCTTCTTCTCCATTCATACTCTCCTCCTGTCTCATAGGGTTTTTTTTTTTAAACAAAAGTTGCATATATTTAAGTTGTACAATGTGATAAATATACATGTACATTGTGAAGTGATTACCACCATCTAGTTAGTGAATACACCCATCACCTCACATAGTTACCTTCTTTTAAAAAGTGGGTGGTGCGAACACTAAGATCTATATCCCAGTAACTTTCAAGTGTACAATACAGGATTGTTTCCTATGGTCACCGTATTGTAC
>NW_007729058.1:235375-240089 GCF_000696425.1 Galeopterus variegatus | reverse complement strand
CGTTCCACCGTCTGCCTCTAGGGGTTTGACTCATTTAGATCACACACATAGGTAAGACCACGCAGTGTGTGTCTTTCTGTGTCTGGTTGATTTCACATAGCGTCATGTCCTCAGGTTCATCCGTGTTGTTACAAGTGGCAGGATTTGCTTCTTTGATGGCTGAATAATATTCCACATTTTCTTTCTCCTGTGTCAGAGTTTTAACATCATCTCTAACACACTGAACTTATCTCTCTCTATATTTTTACTGTGATCCTTCCAGTCTTATTCCTCTTTTTTTCAGGGTCTAGAATAGTCCAGAACACACTGGAGAAATTAGAGAAATGTTGCAGAAGTGAAACAAATATTTCCATTTTATGACCATCAATTCCTTGTGACAAAAAGCATTTCATCTCTTTCCTTATTGCCCACTACACATCACTCGGCACTACATGAACCGTAAGTTCAAACCTGGATGACTGACAAATAAAAATATACCGAAGGACTAGGAGGTTTTCCTGCTTTCCCAGCTTCACCAACCATGGGTTTCCAAGGGCCTGTGGAAATTCAACATGCAACATGGGCCAGCTGGCCACACCTCCAGGCCATTAGAGGCAGGTCCATCTGCTATATGAAGACTTTTTTGTGGGAGAAATGTTAATTTTAACTTATATGTGTGTTATTTATCACAAAATTAGTTGCTACTCTTTCTTCTATATATCCTTCACCTGAGACAGAAAAGGTATTGAGAAGCGAGATCTCAGAAGGGGGAATAAAGCATGAGAAATTAGACCTCCCCATCACCCCTACATTCATGAACCCTGGTACTGTACACACCAGTTTGAGCATGTACACACACACACACACACACACACACACACGCACGCACGCACACTCTGAGGTTATAAGAACAGCTCTTTCCACCAGAACCATAGAAAAGTAATTGATATGGGCCTTCCTAACCTTGAGAGATGGGTTAAGAGTATCGGTCTGTTTCTGTTGCTTATAACAGAATACACGAAAGTGAGTAAATTATAAAGAAATAAAGTTTATTTCTTACAGTTTCAGAGTCTGGGAAGTCCACAGTCAAGGGAACACATCTGGTGGGGCTTTCTCGTTCTTGGTGGTGACTCCGTAGTGATGCAGGGTGTCACATGGTGAATGGACTGAGCAAGAGAAAGCTCACCTGCTCACATGCTGTCCTTATAGACCGTCAGAACCACGACTGTTACCACCCATTACACCATCAACACATTACTCCATGAACGGATCAATCCATTCACCAGGGCATGGTCCTCACAATCTAATCACCTCTTAAGGGCACACCTTTCAATTATTATAATAGGATTTCCCACCCTCTTAACACTAGTACAATGGGATTAATACATGAACCTTGGGAGACACAATTCAATCCACAGCAGAGCCCCAATTTGCAAGTGAGTTAACTTAAATCCAGAACTGTGTCTGATTTTGCCCATGGCTATAAAATAAAATCATGAAAGTTTCAGCAATGCCCTCCTCCAAAAGAAATATACTCCCCTGTTTCAAATCC
The DNA here is from genome assembly GCF_000696425.1 of Galeopterus variegatus. NCBI lineage: Eukaryota > Metazoa > Chordata > Mammalia > Dermoptera > Cynocephalidae > Galeopterus > Galeopterus variegatus. The sequence continues at coordinate 238,558 of NW_007729058.1, read as the reverse complement.
CAGGAGAAAGTGATAACCCACAAGTTACTGTGGAGGCTTTGTTACCAACTTCTGTCACTTCCGTGCCCCTGTCGGTTACATGAACGTAACCACCCAGCCCCTGAGCCTGGGAAACGCTGAGCTGCATGGTTCTCCTACACCGCAGTCTCTGAAAGACACCGTCAACCCACTGACATCCATATGCAGGGAACAGAGAAACAGCTTCATGCTGCCGTTCTGATGCTAGAATTACTTGTTCAGTAACAGGAGCACCGGGACCAGAGTGCCCTCTTTTTGTGCAGGAAGTGAAAACTGCCTAGGTCAGTCCTAGTTACTCCTCATACAGGGTATCTCTAGTATAGTCTCATAAGAAATTTCTATTACATATAGGATGGCTGGCTGGTTAGTTCAGCTGGTTACAGCACAGTGTTATAATGCCAAGGTTAAGTGCTCAGATTCCTGTATCCACCAGCTGCCAAAAAATAATAAATTTTTATTACATATAGACAAGCACAAACAAATATATATGTATATATTAGACTAGTAATAGGGCAGGGTAAAGGCAGGACATCCAGATAATTATTTTAGGTAATACTGAATTGGAATATAAAAGCTAATGAATATTCATTCAATGCTAAATGATTAGAAACAGTTTTGTCATTATTTTGCAAAATGTCAGGATAAGGATTTTGCTTTCTCTTCAACTTAACTAGAGCCAACTTGAAAGTGCTGGAATGAAAAGTAACACAAAAACATGGCACAAGAGACCCTTGAACCCCAGGGAACCAGTGACCCTTAACACCCAAATGAGGGCTGAAAAATCAGCTACTCCCATGAAAGGAAAGTTCAGTATCAATGGGCTAAGCTGCTAATTTAAATACAATGCTATCAACAAACAAACACACAAGTGCAAAGTCGAGGAACACCGAGATATCCTCCCGTCTGACCCGAACTGCAGGCTCACGAGTCCCCACAACCACTCTCAGGTTCAACAATGTGTTAGGAGGACTTGGAACTGACTGAAAGTGGTTGTGCTCATGGTTATGGCTTATCACAGTGAAAGGACAGAGGTTAACATCAGCCAAGGCAAGAGCTGCAGGGGGAGAGTCCAGGAAAGGCGTGAGGCGTTCAGTTCTCTCCCAGTGCAGTCATGGACAGCACGAATTTCTCCCAGCAACAATGTGACACAAATGCACATATTATTGCCAACTAGGGTAGCTCATCTGAGCCTTGGTGTCTAATTTAGTTGGTGCTCATTCACAAAGACATGCTTGACCACCCCCATGTGCTGACTTTAGCTTCCAGCCGCCCAAAACCCACCCCAAATCACATTGCTAGTGCACAGTATCTAATGTGGGTCAAGACTCCCTGTAAACACTCTCACCAGGCTGGACATCCCAAGAGCTGAGAGATTATTGTTGGGGGTTGAGGAATTTGGGGGCTGATCAAGAAAAAAGATATGACCAAGAGGTGATAGCAGCACACATAAGTTTTACTGGGCAACATTGGCAGGTCTGCATGTGGGGGGAAGTCCCTCACATTAGGAGCTGATCCAGAAAAGGCCAAAAACTCCTCAGAAGAGGAGTAGGGCAAGGGAACTCCCGGAGAGAGCGGGTCACACAGGCAGCTATGTGTGGGCGTGATGTCACCAGCAACGCAGCTGGGAACCTCTGGGTCAAAGAGCTCCAAAGGGGCTTGGGGGCTTATAACTAACTCAGAGGCCCTGTTTTATCAATGGGAAACAGCTCTCAGGTGAGGTTTTGCAGGGTACGGAAACAAGGCAGGCTCTAAATGACTAAGAATGTGCTTGTTTGTGCTGTTTCTAAAATAATTTGGATGTGTAAAAATTTGAGTTTGGTGCTGCTAGGCTTTTGACCTAATGAGTCTCAGCTGCTGTGAAGAAATAAACAACCTAGGAGCCAATACATAGAGGCCGTCTTTGGCTCATTTATATGAAAATTCCTTCCCTGGAGCCAAGAGAAAAGACCAGACCTGCCTTCTTTGGTAAGGTTAATTCTTTATTTATTTATTTTTTTGGTGGCTGGCTAGTATGGGCATCCAGACCACTGACCTCGGTGTTATCAGCATCATGCTCTACTGAGTGAGCTAACCAGCCAGCCCTGAGTAAGGTTAATTCTTTACAGCACACCAAGCACCTATTTCAGCATAAAATTTCAAAATATATCCCTTTATATTCAAATAAGACAAAGTTTTAGAAGATGCTCAATTAAATTGAACATGGCGAGTACAGTATAGGGGGGAAAACAAATGAAAGAAGTAGAAAGGGAAAGAATTATTCCAAATGGGGTAAAAAGCCTGTATGAGTTCATTTTCTGTCACTTACAACAGAATACCTGAAACTGGGTTATTTCATTTTTTTTTTTTCCTTTTTGTCTTTTTTCGTGACCAGTAATGGGATTGCAACCCTTGGTGTCGCGCCTGCACCGCGCTCAACCAGTGAGCGGACAGGTCTCTATATGGGATCCGAACCCTCGGCGGGAGCGCCGCTGTGCTCCCAAGCGCCGCACCCTACCAAGTGCTCCACTGGGCCGGCCCAAAACTGGGTTATTTCTAAAGAAACAAAATTTATTTCTTATGGTTTTGGAGGCTGGGATGTCCACGGTCCAGGGGGTGCATCTGGCGAGAGCCTTCTTCTGGATAGGAACTCTCTACAGGGTCGCAGTGATGCAGGGCACGACGTGGCGAGAATGGCGAGCTCTCTGATGTGCTCTCCTGTGACAGCCCACTCGAGCATTAACCCATTACCCCCCAAATGGACTAATCCATTCATGAGGGCACAGTCGTCATGATCCAACCACGTCTTCAAGGCCTCACCTCTCAACACTGCCACAGTCTGATCTCCCACCCTCTTCACACTGTTAAAATGGGGGTTGAGCTTCAGTGAGCGAGCTTCAATGAGTTTGGGGGGAACATTCAGTCCACAGCACAGCCAGAGCTTAGGGCCTACGGAAGAGCAGGCCCTGGATATTCAAGCACAGCCAGAGGCTGATACAACTGGAACGAAGGGAGACAGGGAGTAACAACAGAAGAGAGAGGAGAGTGGCGGGAATGGGCAGACACATGGTGTCGTGAGGACCCACCTACTGTGGTAGAGACTTTGGCTCTGGTGCTGAGTGACCCGAAGGCTAGTGCAGGGTTCCAAGTAGAGAAATGACCTGACCAAGCCTCTCGGCAAGTTCCCTC
>NW_007729058.1:234443-235309 GCF_000696425.1 Galeopterus variegatus | reverse complement strand
AGGAATGGGCAGACACATGGGTGTCGTGAGGACCCACCTGCTGTGGTAGAGACTTTGGCTCTGGTGCTGAGTGACCCAAAGGCTAGTGCAGGGTTCCAAGTAGAGAAATGACCTGACCAAGCCTCTCGGCAAGTTCCCTCTGTTATCTGATGACAGGCACGAGGAACAGCTGCTGGACGTGGTGGCTGTGGTCAGGAATGCCAAGACGCTGTGGGTCAGACGAGGGCAGTAGCAGCAGCAGTGACGCGCAGGTTGGATTCTGGACAAAAATTGAAGTTAGAGCCAACCAAATTTCCTGATAAGTTGAAGGTGGCTTGTGAGAGGAAAAGAAGCGTCAAGAAGGACCCCAAATTTTTGCACCCGAGTCATGCAAGGCGACAGACAGAGGATAGTGGTGGAGGATGAAGAGTTCAACATGGAGCTTGCTGAGATGGGGGTGAGGATGTGACAAAAAAAGGCACAAAGTGCAGGTAGAAAAATTGTTTTAGGAGTGTTTGTCACTACAGCAAATATGTACTTATTTTGAAAAATAAATATGAATATGATATAAATATGATATAAATATGAATATGGTTTCTGAATTTTTAACTCTAAATATTTAGGACCACTTTATCATGATTTTCCAAACATCAGGCTAAATTTCACATTCCTTTTAAGTTCAACTAGCTCCAACTTGGAGGTATCGACAAAGGAAACAACAACAGAAAGTGGACACAGGTGACTCTTGAGTCAAAGGGGACCATGGAGGGCTGCCTGGTCACCTCAGTTGCTTGCAGCACAGCCTTGTAACACCAAAGTCAAGGGTTCGGATCCCCATACTGGCCAGCCACCAAAAGAAACAAACCACAAACAAACAAACAAACAAA
>NW_007729058.1:231059-233654 GCF_000696425.1 Galeopterus variegatus | reverse complement strand
ACAAACAAACAAACAAACAAAAAAACCAAAGGGAACCATTGAGCATCACATCTAACTGAGGCCAGAAACACAGAATCAGCCGCTCCCACAAAAGAAAAGTTCAGTATCAGCAGGCTAAACCACCAATCAGAATTCAACGCTTTCCACAATCCTCCACCAAGTGTTCTATTTAATGGTAACATTCCAAAACAGTTCCCCCTGAAATTAGGAACAAGACAAGCTTGCAGAAGTGATCCAATTTAAATTTATCACGTTAAATGTAGCATAACATGAAAGAAATGAAACGAATAGAGAGGAAAAGTACTGTTCCAGGCAGAAGAAACAGCCAGAGCTCAGGCCCTCAGGCAGGAGTGGGCCTTGGCTACCTTGGGCACAGCCAGTCCCCATGTGACTGCAGCAGAAGGAGACAGAGAGTAACACAAGGAAGGCAGGGTGATGGGAGGTGGCGCACGGCACCTGCTGGGGAGCGGGTCATCCACAGGAAGGACTTGGGCTCTGACTCTGTGAGCGATGCAGAACCACTCAGGCTTCTGCACTGAGGAATGATTGCACGTCACAGCTCCACGGCCCATCGGTTGCATTGAGACTAGAGTATAGGGGCCGGATGCAGAGGCCAGGACACCTCTGAGGAGGTTAAAGACATAGCCAGATGAGAAGCAGGTGGGTCAGCCTGGGGAGTCACCATTGAGGAGGGTGCAGGGCAAGCACAGGTGAGACCTATAGAATTTCCAGACAGGCTGAAGTTGAGGCAAGACAGGACAAGAAGAGTCAAAGGTGACTCCGATCATTTCACACAGGAAAAACTGGAATAATGGGGTTTCCATCAACTGAGACATAGAAGGTCATACACGGATCAAGTTCTTGGGGAGATGGTGAGGAGTTGCCATAGGGCATGCCGAGATGGAGATGAGAATAAAACACCCAAGTGGAGACACGCAGACAATGTTCTTAAGGGCACTGGTCATAATGGCAAAAATTTGAAAACCCCCAAATAGCCACTAAGTGATAGAATTAATAAACAACAATGGCCTATCCCTACAAGGGAACACAAGAGAGCGATACAGGTGAATGACTATTACTCTATGGAAGACCCCAAAATAACCCTGTATAAAAAAACCAAACATAAAATAGCATGCATTATTTCCTTTAAATCAGGAGAAGTTTATATAAATCATATTTTTCTTTTTAATAGCTTTTTTAAAATTTGGAAGCCACTTTTCTGTGTGGGAAACCATTTTAAGATTTAATCCTCTAAACACTAAAGGTTATGAAAGTACGAACTATAAGAAATGAAATATTTTCAAATCTCTTTATAACTAAAATGACAAGTGACAGTTTATACTTTCTCTCAAACAGGGGAATATTTTCAGGAATAATTAGCATATTTAATGCATTAGGGGTTTGGGCCTAACCTGTTAAATGCACTACAATAGAAATTGAAAATGTCTTAGGAATAGGACAGCCTTTTAAATTTCGAAACTCTCTAGGGACAATCATTAATGTAAAACATCATGTAAAAAGTGAAAAATGAGCCTGAGAATTTAAATACACCCATCTCACATCTAGAGGTTCTCTCACCAGAAAGAAAGAAAAATTCTGTATGCTTCCAGAATTCTTGTTTTACACTTTATCTCTCAATCCATTTAGATTTTCATGCAAGAAAATAGAAAATCTTAACATATCCAAAGGAAATACAATTATCAAATGCTTAGGGAAACTGGGTTGGTGACAATATTGATAAAGGAATCAAAAGGGAAGAAAACCAAACATTTCCATCAGCTCAGATGAAGCAAATGTCTTCACCCCCAGTTTGCAAGGAAAATGCAGGAGCTGAAACACATTCCCAAGCTTGGGATCCAGATGTTCACTGCAAAAACAGAGTCCCTAGGAGGGGCCAGTGCCCAGTGATCAAGGGTGGAGGGACCTGAGCCCCACAGGAATGAACTTGGGAGCCCCACACACCATCCTTCTCACAGTGTAGAAATGCTCCATTCTCCAGGACTTCCATTCCCATAAATGAGGGAACCCTCGTCCATAGCCAGTTTAAGTTTCTGACCCCCAAAACTCAAATTCATAAATTCTTTTTCCAGGGGACAGAACACAAAGGAGTCTTTCTCTAAGCCTGACCTTCTCACTTTGCACAAATTATTCTCAAACCCCATCAACTCTGGATGCCAAAATCAAACAGCCCCAAGAAAATAGCAATTATAACCTCACTAAGGGCATCAGTCCCCACCTGCAGACACCCAGTTTTTCAGCACTCTGTAGCTTCTCTCCTAAAATGCATGCTATTTTACGTATAATCTGCTTCTTCTGCAGATGGCATGAGCAGACTGGGAAACCTACGGGGGTGGGGGTGGGGGGAAGCTCCAGATTGGCCTTAACTTGGAGTTACTGTGTTGCTTTGCCCCCCACGGATTTGTCACCCCACTTCCCCTGGGTGATGGAGACATAAAAGATTACTCAAAACCCACCTCTTCTGAGCAGTGAGAAGCCCCAAAGTCGTTAACTTCCCCAGAACCCTCCAGCAAGAGGCAGCCCTTCCTCAGGAAATTAACACTGAATTAGGGTTCTCTTCCTGCATTTATTTTCCAG
>NW_007729058.1:228646-230398 GCF_000696425.1 Galeopterus variegatus | reverse complement strand
AGACATAGGTGGGGTTATAGTTTAACAATACAGGCTGGTAACTTTCAGTGAAACAAGCCAGGTGACATTCCAGTAGACAATTAAGTGACCTTACAGCAATTTCTCAGTATCTTTACATATCAGTAACTACTCTTTACTTGAGCCAGCCACAATTCTTATCTTGCAACAGAGATTCAATAGCCTGGGGAAAATTTCCTGTCCTTGCAAGGTCCATATTTGAAACTGCAAGGCTTTGGAAAACCAGGCCCTGTGAAGTACATATACTTTATAGTATATTCTGCATTACTGGCCCTAGACCACAGCTCCCCAACCCAGGCTGTTCACTCCTGTTGGATCCCTATGAATAATTTAAATGAGACCAACCCAGTGATTGAGGCATCCAGCAAATCACTCAAATCCAGTGTTTACATATAAGAAGGGAGAGAAACTTTAAGTACTTTTTATAGTTCAAGAAGAAAGTCTACGAGCAGGAGGGTACTTCAAAAAGTTGAAGGAAAGATTTATATTCTTTTAATTCTATTTTGCCATGAACTTTTTGAAGTACCTGTATCTATTCCTTTCATAAAATAAAGACATCACTCAATTATTTTCATGATAACAAAATATTTTTAAGCGATTCACCAGATTTCAGCACTTCCAGGTGATGTGAGTTTCATGACGTGAGATTGAGCATTCATCTCTGAAGTCCAGACAATGAGAAACAGAATTAAACACTGTCACAAATTTCCCACCCTACAAGAGGATAATAACTGAAATTTTAGTGAATTTTTGTAATTCACCAACTTATATACCAAACACTTTTTCTTAAGGAAATGTATTCATTTTCTGGGGTCATAATGGAAGGGAGAATTTCCCTATTTCTCCAAGATTCGTTTCCCCAGGAGCATTCTCAAGGCTAAGCGTGGAATGCCATTTGTCATCAGGGACAAGAAAACAACAGATGCGAGAAGCTTAACCACGCACGCAAGAAAGAACAGGGAAAAAAAAGCACAGAAGAATTTTTAGCAAATGTTATCTAAGACTAGAACTTTATTTTTGACTAAATTTCCCCTCTTGCTTGCTTGTTTGGAAATAGTTCACATTACCTTTCAAACTATTCATTAAATGTATGTTACACTTAGTGAAAACAATCCGAGATTCAAGCAACCAAATGAATCTTTGAAGGTGATAAACTCAGGGAGGGGCAGCACTGAGGGGACACAGACGTCTCTGACTCAGGGGTCAAGGGGGGCTGTCCTGCCACGCGGGGCACCCACCTCCCACCTGTTCGCTGCGGCCTCCCTGACACCCTCCTGAAGGACACCCCTGTGTCTCCGTTGTGCGCCCGAAGAGCATTTTGCTTTGCAGGCTGTTGCAGCCCTGGGTGGGTTTTCCTTGTCCTTTAGGTCGGTTTCCCACCCTCCCCTGTCTGTGAGAACCCAGCGGGCAGGACTCACTTCTGCCTCTTCCCTGAACACCAGCTAACGTCTGTCTGGGGAATGGAAATGGGTTGGGGGAATAAATTCTCCACCAGGGGCTTGGTCAGAGCCATGGGCCACAGGAGGGGGGTCCCCAGCAGTCCCCCTGGGAGTGCCCATGCCCAACCCGCAGATTGTCCTGTGGGAGGCGACGACTGGGGCTGATATTCTCCGGACTCTGGGGAGGTGGTGGTCGTGGCCTTCCTGGGACACCCGGGGCAGCTGGTTCCAGCCGGCTCCAGCCCCTTTGACCCGCCGCCTCCCCAGCTTGGGCTGCCGGCGCCGGGTACTCACC